>NC_052116.1:8199576-8216907 GCF_012273895.1 Zerene cesonia | reverse complement strand
CAGTTGTGAATTAGTTTTAAAACGCTGTTATTAACTTCACTTGTATGTTTTCTTACTTGTTTGTTAGTTTGTATGTATATATGTACATATATATGTAACTGCCACCTTTAAGCCCGATTTTCTCTCACTTTAAACATGCAGATTTCATTCAAATTTCGTACACTCATCAAGAATCGGGGACAGTTCAATAACTTGATAAATTTATCCCATCATCCCATTGCTCAATACACGAAAAATATGGCACAAAGCGCCCCACGCTTTTTTCAGAAACAATACTAATATTTTTCATTCATTATTATTTTCAGTTTATATTAAAAATTATTCACAACAATATTAGTATTTTTCGTTCATTATTGTTTTCAGCTTATATTAAAAATTATTTTATAGTTTTTAGTTTGATGTGCTTGAAAAGTGTGTTTTTTAGTTTTTTTAAACTATATTTTATTTTGTAATTTTTAGTTTGACGTGCTTTAAAAGCGTGTTTTCTAGTTTTTTTAAACTATTTTTATTTTACATACCTAATTACATACAAGTATTTAATGCTGTTGTTAGTGATCAATTACTGAAATTGGACACCAAATTGTTAGTCACTCACAACACTCTATTTAACGTGAGTTTTGTGGAGTAACATCGTGTTGGAATGTTATCAAATAATGTAATTAAATCAGATTACTTCATTATATAAGTTACTTGTTCTTGCCAATACTAAAACTATAAAGAGGAAAAGTTTGTGAGTTTGTTACACTGTCGGGTGTCTCTGGATGTACTGAAACGATTTTGAAAAAAATATTTTACGATTTGGAAACCACGTTATCTGTGAATATCATAAGCTTCACTTTTCTTGTTTTTATCAACAAGTCAAACCCGGGCGGATCCGGGACAAGATAGATGAATAAATCGCGTAGAAACACTCGTTGTCTTAAATATCTGATTTCTCCACTTACACTTATTTTGAACATGAAACCTAGGGGTCATTGATTTCAATCCTGACTAACGAATTATCACAGTCTATAAGAAAAGCCCTGCCTATAAATGGAACCCTGATGCCTTGCATGGATCATTATTCACCAGCCTAGCATGGAACATCAATCACCAGTAATGCATATGCGCATGGATATCAGGTTACCAAATAAACCAAGCCACGGGCTACACCTAATCAATTTATGAACTCACCAGCGATAAGATCCCTGATGAGATACTCAAAGCAATACTCCGGCAGCCAGATGGTGATCGGTAGACGCCGCTTCCACGACTGAAGACCACATAGTTTAGAGGTCGTGCGGTGGAACCGGCTTTCTTCTCTAACACCTGAAATTTACAGGGTATATACTTCTAAAAGTGTGCTTCGTCTTTAATATACACCTGCATTTTATAAAATACTAACGGGCCTCTCCGCTAGAACCTTTCCTGCGTCCTTCATGGAACACTTTGGGTGTACGCTTGTCCATTCGAAGCGACATGTTTAGGCTAAGGTGCCTTCGAGAGGGTCGCGGACGAATCTAACAAGTATGGCCCCATGGCCCCTTCATCAATGCGGCTTGATGGAACATAGTGAGGTTTGAGTCGGTAGGAATCCGACATAACCCGCGGCCTCTTCCCCGGGGGTCGTGGGTATCTATGCAAGATTTCCCCACTTAAAAAAAAAAAAAAGGCTAAGGTGCCTTTTCTTTTAACAACATTAAATTATAAGTCACGTATATATATTAATGGATCTATGTTATCAAGTAATTTCAAATAATTAAATTTATTAACAAAAACGAAAACAATTGCCGTATTGGTCGAGCCGTTCTCGAGTTCTACGCATAGCAACATATTCAGCGATTCACTTTCACTTATATAGATGAAAAAATTATGTTTATAACGTATTTAAATTTTAGAAGTGTGCGAACACAATTAATTAATGACCCATAAATTTTAAGTTTCACACTATACAAAGAATATATAACAATACATTAAGTATTCATATCATACACGTGAAATCTTCTCAATGAATACTGATATTACTCATGTTATGAGGCAATAAAAACAATTTGTATGAAAATAATATTTTCGTTAATAAATCGGAAAGTATAAACACGTTAAGAGACACAAAGCGGAAGGTGACGAAAATTATCTAAAGAATAACATGTAGGTCACTTTACGATAAGTTTTGGAGATGCATTATTTACTATTATCTATATATAACCCACAAACAACTTAACAATTCCACGTGGTAAAACCTCATGAATATGAAATAACAGAATATGAAAATATCAATATAATCTAATTAAGTTTTCTCAATTCTCCGAAAAATTCCATAAAAATATAAAACATGTACTTAATAGCTGCTTTAGTAATCTCTCAAATTCTGATAAATTAAATCGATACACTCTATCTGTTAGTTATTTAAAACCATCATACCAATTACACCGCTCATGTTGGACACGTGTCTCGCCTCTCACGACGTCTATCTTAATGATTGTAAGTCTCTGTGGAGCAATTAACTCGCTACTATATAAGCGAAATACGATTCTTTGCAATCTTCGCATTTTTATAATGAAATATGAATAGTTTGTAGGTACGCATTTATGTGATTAATTGCCTGACGCGTCGCATTTGATTTGTTTTTTTTTCTTTAATGTTGTAAATATATATAGAGCTGTAGATAGTTGGACGAACGGACCTGCTCCCACGGAACGACGGAACACAGTGGTGTTTTGGTCAGTACTAATAATACGTAATACGTAATAATACGAAAGTAATTCAACAAAGATGCAAGATTTCCCCACCCAAAAAAAGGGTTTTGGATTCTTATTAAACAAATAATTTGTCTAGTAAGAGTCGGGCATGGTTCTCAGGAATTGGGCGAGCTCGAACCGGGTGAGGTACCCCACCCCCACAGAACACGGGCGTATAGAAGCATATAAATGCTACTGTCTTTTATATAATATAAAATATGTTATACATAATAACATCGGGGAGTCGGAGGCCAGCATTTTTATCCACCCTTCCGAGTCAATTCCATTATTCCAATAAATTAAATCAAAGATGTTAAGTGCCGTCTCAAATCAATCGTTAGAAAATTATAAATATAGTTTTTAAACATATCGCGTTAATAGGTCATGTTATCTTATTAATATATTAATAAAATTATGATTTCACAACTTAAAAAAATCGTCAACAAAAAGATCTTCGCTTCCATTGCTGCACAATTCTTAGACGAATTTATTAATTGGGATAAACGGTATTATTATACAACGACCTGAGACAGATTCATTCAATGAATAGTCAATTTTATGTTTACATAACTTTAGATTATAATTTGAATGTTATGTAAACATTCCTACGTAATCTGTATCCGAGTTGTTAAAAAAATATATACATAGTATGTTTTACTCTCTTACATATCTTTGCTAATATTGTAAAAAAAGAAAACATTTATTTACTTACGTTGGATAAAGGAGAATGTACGTTAAGCACTTCACTACATAGTATAAAACAAAGTCGCTTTCTTTGCCCCTATATCTGTATGTATAACTACGCAACGGATTATGAAGGGTTTTTTTTTAAATAGATAGTGATTCGAGGTAATATTTTATATGTATAATAACATCTATTGAACTACTGCGAAATTAACGCGTACGATGTCGCGGGCAAAAGCTAGTATTTTCATTAATCAAACAGTTTTATGCATCAATAGTTTACATCAGAAGTTGACCTACTTTATTACAGTTATTAAGTAAAAATTAACAATAAACTAATATTGGTGTCCTATGTACTCATAATTAAGTAGGCACGTGCTGCGATAACGATTTATTCGAGATATGATATTACACTAGGTATGTTATTTTAGTACTAATACATCAATGCATACGATAAACAATGAAAGAATACTGAAAAAAAATAGCCTATTTTTATGTCTATAAAATGTGTGAGGCGGGCACGCTTCGGCTCGAATTAGGTCAGCCCGCACCGGGAAGGTACCACACGCTCACAGGAAATCAGCGTAAAATAATAACATGTCAATGCGTGCGTACGTCTTTCGTACGATATGTGGCAGCCAGAGGTCCATGTCCTCTCCCTCACCCTTCCCAGTCCTTCATTCCTTTCATCAATTCTATCCTTTTCCCTTTCTTACAAAGTAAGCAATTCATTTAAGAAGCGTAAGGCCAGAGCCATGGGCAGTGCTTGTCGTTTACTATCAGGCGACACATCAGCTCTTACTAACTATAAGAAACCTTGGTATACTTATATTGGAGGTATATGGGGGTGTTCGAAAGAACTGTCCGATCATGAAACTTGCTCAAGTAAATTTCACAAAATAAGAAATGAGAGAGTTTGGAAAGCGACCCATATTACTACTTTCTATTTTTTGCGGTTAACCTATAATAGTTTCAATGTCCAACATTTCCTTGTTAAATCTTTTTTCTATATCAATTTTTATGTCCTTAACGGTTTCATTACGTTCATGCCACAAAATGCGCATTAAGTAATGAAATGAATGAAATGAAATTCTTTATTGCTTATAAAAAAACAAAAGAAAGAAAAAACTGAACGACATTAAATAAGCAAAAGGCGGCCTTATCGCTAGGTAGCGATCTCTACCAGGCAACCCTTAAAGTAAAAGGAAAAAAAAAGAATATATAAAATAGAAGGTGAGCAAAAATAAGGCAATTTAGAAAAATTTGGTGATGGTATTTAAATACATACATATTATATACATACAAACATACACACATACGTACATAATTAACATATAAATATATATAAACAGATTTATTACAAACAGATAAGTAACACGGCAGCGTAACTTTGGATTCCACAAAAGCAATGTTAAAATATAAATAATTTTTACAACGCTATTTATTCGAATATGGCAGCGTAAGGAACAGGCTTGAGATGGAAAACCGGTTATTCGAACAAAAATGCTTTTTTAAAACCCATTTTGAAAAGAAAGTTGCAAGCAGCCATCAAGCAAATGACTGGACTATAGCAGTGGTGGCTCAGTGGTTAGGACCTTAGACTTAAACCTAAAAATCGGAAGTTCGAGTCCCGCATGCAAGAAATAAATTGATTTTTCAATTTATGTGCACATGATCCACATCTTCCCTGCTCGAAACGGTGAAGGGAAACAACGTGAGGAAACTGGAAAGTCGAATAATCAAAAGCTCGACTACATGCGACATCTGCCAACCCGCACTTGGCCAGCGTTGTAGATTAATGCTTTTGAACCCTCATAGGAGGCCCGGGTCCCTGCAGTGGGAACATATATGGGCTGATGATGATGATGACCAGACTATAAGAGGTATGAGAGCACAGCCCACCCAAGCTGCTTAGCTTCATGAAGGAGCAGGGATGGTTCCAGCTTTGACTGGCTACCCCCTCCTTTTCTTTTCACGCAAAATAGGCGCTAGTCATCGAGTTGCGAAAAACGTGCCCGTATCATTATTATTATTAAGAGGTATGAGACGAGTCGAAACACTTCTTAGAACTGAAGTATTAGGTATGTCAGACTTACAAGGCATCTTTTAACGGTTACAGATAAATATTTATTAACACAATAAAAATTTAATCTCAGAAAATTGTGTTAATATAATCTGCAGTAATTTCAATATAAAAAGATTAACACTCAACTAGATGATAAGAGGATCTTAACCAAATTTCAGATTTGAGGCAACAAGGAAGAAAATAAAAAATCAAAAGATTACCCATTTTTGTATGGTAAATGTTGTTTAATTTGTAAATGGTAAGTAAACACAAACAATTACATCCAAGATTTCTCTCTGGTTGTGGGCATTTTAGAATTTAGTAGATTGCAGATACCATTGATGTTACAATAAGATACAGTAAATAATATAAAGATTTTATGACAAACATTGACAAATGGAGTGGTTGTTATTATAGGCCAAATTTTAAATTCAATGTGTCAGAAGGTGACATAGCTATGTTAATAGAAGTAATTTTATAAAGGTCCATTCGCAGGCATAATAGAAATTGTTTAATATTTTGTATATTTTGTAAAAATCTGTTCAATGCTTAGCTTCTTAAAAAATCATCTTTAAAGATACAAAATCTAGGAAGTTTAAAAAAATCTTGAAAATGAACATGAGCTTACTGCAAAGGAGTTCGAATTTTAATATAAATATGACTTGAAAGTTATCATAAGAATATTTCATGCAAAAAGGGTGAGAAAAATAATTGAGTTCCTAAACATAAATTAAAGCAAATACACAAGCTATTAATCTTGCTCTCAATATATATTGATGTTATTTTTTTCTTTGTTCTTTCCATGCTATCTAGGTATAAGATTTTAAGTAAAAAAAGAATCATGAAAATTGGTTTATCTAAAAAAAAATTATGAGGTAATAAACACAAAATTAAAGTTGCATTGATAGCCTCTTCCTTTGAAATCAGTTAAAAAAGAGACCAGCCTGGTAATGTAGCAAAAATTGGTAAAGAATAGGATGAATTGGATTTTAGATAAGGAAAGCAGGAAAAACGATTCAAGAAATGCAAAAAACACAAGAGGTATAAGAGTAGCAAATGCAACTAAATGTTTTCAGTCACATGCATTTAAAAATATTTGCTTACCAGACATTTTATATCTGATTACATAGATTTTTCTAAGCCGTGCATATTTTATCTGTTTAAAAATAAAGAATTAAAGGTACAACATATTCAAAATTTATTTACATTGTATTTTATAAAGAGATAAAGTTTGCGGAATTGTTAGTTTGAGACGGTTTACTTTTGGAATCACTGATATATTTTTAATTCTTTTACCAAATAATCCATATTATCTAAGAGTGTCATGGGGTATATTTTATGTTGTTTACCCTGGTACCAGGAATAATAAGTACTCAGGGATTCCTGGGCAGGACAGGGACAAGCAGTTAGTTTAATACAAGATCAAATATATAGAAATCCCAGTGCTAACTTTGGTTTTTAATATAACTGTCTATGTCAAAATCAATGTTAGGTCTATTGTGAACAATCAAATAAGCGAACGAAGTTTAAGAAGATGAAAAAGAAGAAAAATTTGATGTTTAGTACTCAAATAAACAGCAATTAAAATAAACTATATAGGTATACTTATGCACTAATTGCATCAAATTCCCGCTGATATGAATATACATATTTCAAGGTAAATTGTTCATGATTAAAAACCAATATACTTAATTGTTAAATGTTTTAGGAATCTAGTCAAAACTAGGGCGTAGTACAAATTGTATATTTAACAATATACCTCATTACCTACTTTATTATTTCATACAAGATTTTATCTAGGAAATTGATATCCCGCTTTATATTTAAGTCTACCTTCAAACCTAATTATTAAAAACTTACCAAGAAGTGGCTGTGTTGGGTCGTCGCTATCCATTTTGCAAATTATGTACAGTATGCACAATTATATAAACAATACAAACAAACAGATAACACAATGAAATCAATAGAGTTTTACTCTATCATAGTTATTTAATAATTATTTCGATTGTAAACAAAAGGGAAGAAACTTGAAGTTAGAACAATTCAAATATAGTGTCACAAACAAACAGTTGACTTTGACAGTTAATGTGACAGTCGATATTCGTTCTAAAATGCAAACTCATATTTTAAAATTAACGGACGTTATTATATCAAATTCCAATTTGATAAAAAAAAACCAATACCCTACTATGTCGATAGATGTCACTTAAAGAAGTAAAGCATATGGATGTATTACTTTTTAGTTCGAACTATATTATTAATAGGTATTTTTTGCTTAAACCCTTCGGTTAATTTTTTAAATACCCTAAACTATTGTTAAAAACTAAAAATTATTCTAATAAACTACAACAGGAAGTTATATTTGCTGTTAGGAAGTCAAAAAAGTAAAATAGGGTTTTTACGAACACAGTATACATCAAACGAACGAACAAATAGATTACCATTACATAAAACACAATCATATCCAATACACATTATTAAATGCCCCTTTAAATTTAATCTCAATTCCGAAAAAATTACATTCAAAAATATTTATTATGGCTTCCCGTTCGCCTGACATGCCTACATTTATTGTGTAAGTACATCATACCTATACTAGATGCAATAGATAGATTTAGATTCCTACATTAATATCTTACAAATGCAAAAATATTTTTGGTTTGATACCCATTCAGAATTGTCAGTCTTTACATTCTAAAACTAGATACCTTTACATAGCACAAATGTGCACTTTAAATATTAAAACAATAGTTATGAAAGAGTGAACTAACTACAATTAGGTCGGCACGGGTGTCAAACCTAAGTACTGATAACCCTTGAATGGACGGCTGGGAGCAGTTTAAATCGGTTTTCTGAAACCAAAATGGCACGTGCACCATGTTTTATGACTGCATGATTTCTATTGTAACGAACCTATAACCCTACTTATACTAGAATATCGAAACTCATCTGTTCTGCTTCTCTTCTCGGGCCTAAATCACTCAACTGATTCGGACGAAATTTCTCAATGATAGTTTAATACCCGAAAAAGGATAGTTTTATCCCTGAAATCCAACGGGAACCGAAAAATGCCTGGTTTTTTTATTTTTATTTTGAGTTACAATATTTTCTCCTGTTGTTGTTTTTCGGGTCTGATACTACCATTGTTGTACCAGAGAATAAAGCAGTATAAAAGAACTAAGTAACACTATTTATTGGCAGAATCAACAAAATTGTCTCACTTGATCTTATGAAGAGAATATGTCAGTTAAATATATAATTATCCTAATTAGGATAGTAAGATAAACTTATGGAATTATTGTAATGTCACCGTCTCTAAAAGTGTGCAAAGTTTGAATTAAATCTTTTTCTTTAAATCGTCAAAATTTAGTCTAAAGAAGTCGGATATAAAAGTGTTAATAAAAGAAAGACTGGGGCAGTTATTATATTATTTAGAACGTAGATGCAGTGTATTTTATGAGTAATTATTCAAGGGCATAGCAAGCAAAGAATCAGGTGGGACACCTAATGTTCCTAGGTTTCCACCACCTAAAAACACTTGAAACACTAGTGGTGTTACAGGTGCTTGCTTCGGTTGTTATTAATCTTTCTGAAGTTATTGTGTGTAACGTCATTAAAATGAGATTCTTGTAAGAAATAACAATTAGTTCGAAGTTATTGTTTTTAACATTCACATCGCGTATTTACATAGGTACATTACATACAATCGAAGTATCGAGAAATTAGAAAACCTACGTCAGAACCCTTGATAAGGATCTGGCCTATTTCAATGAGCATAACAAACGTCAACATAAAGCATATAATAATATTTGTGTTATGTAGGTCGGTGATACATTTACGCGACGTATACCTAATTCGGACGATAAGGAAGTTAGTGCGTGAATGGCGAATTTATATTTTTTTCTAGTTTGACAGTTGTGTTAGCGCGATCGCTTGATTCTCGGACTTCCATCAAAACGCTAGCACTAAGAACAAATATGGGTTGATGATAATTACTTAATAACCATACGACAAATTTATTATGCCATCAAAAATATCCTATAAAAAACCCAAGTCTCACAGCCAGTCTCTCTAACGTAAAAAATTGTGATCCATGTAAATCCAAGTCAGTTAATCTACTAATCTCTACCTAAAGGACCTTCTGTTTTAAGTTATTACATAAGTTATTTCATGCCAATATTAAAAATATTTTACGTTTTAAACAAATAGATGGACTTGATCATCGTTATGATGGTAAGTTTTACCACCACCCGTGGCAGTTTGAAGAGGCGTAAGGTCAATTGCAGACTTTAGGAAAGGACCGGGAAGGGGAAGGAAACGGATATAGACCTCCGGCTCCCTCACTCACGGAACGAAACACAGCAATGTGCTATTTCACGTCGGTCCTTTGGCGGGGGTGGTACTTCCCTAGTGCGAGCTGGCCCTATTCGTGCCGAAGCGTGCTCGACTACCACATACAAAGCTCATTTTTCTTTATTTCGTTCTTCGTAGACGCTCATGCTAAAGACAAAAAAAATGTTATATATCAACGGAATGGTCCAATTCGCAAAGCATGCTCACTTTTACAAAAAAGCTATATTTCTTATAAATAGATAGATTTTTAACCACAAGACTAATGGGCATAGTTCACTTGTAACAAGTAGTGTCTCCCAGATAACACAAAGTTTATCAATAGCATAAAAGTGCAACCGTGTGCATTTATCTCTCCAGATTCTACCGGTTGAGCTTATCGTATTTACATTATTGTGACAGAATATAAAGCTTCTAATAATGTATTGAATAAGGATTTTTCTATGTTTCACTACTGTTATATTATTATGTAGTGCTGTGTGCTATTACGTAGAATTTTAATATTATGTCTTAATTCTAATAGTCACTGATCAATTAAATGAATATTGTTGGAGGTTTTTGACAAACGCTTTTTAATTATAAGTACCTGGATGACCGAGCTTTGCTCGGTATTTTTTTTTTTTGTTTTAACTTTAATTATTCGCCAATAGATGTCAGGAAGAGTCATAATAAATTGGGACTACTCAAACGCCTCCTATTTGTTAAAAAAATAAGTTTAAGTCGATAAAACACGAATATGACATTTTCTAAAAAAGATTCCTAGCTAGATCGATTTATCGCCCCCGAAACCCCCTATTACTACTAAATTTCATGAAAATCGTTGGAGCCGATTCCGAGATTCCAATTATATATATACAAGAATTGCTCGTTTAAAGATATAAGATTAAAAGGTCTGAATAAGATAAATATTAAATAAACAATTTTTTTACGTATTTAAGAAGTAATGTTTTTTTTTTTCCATTAATCTCTCAAACTCTGAATCAATTATGATAAGATTTGCTGCTCATGTCTGAAGCTTAAATCTTCAAGGGCTAAGGCTGATTTAAAAGAAAAAACATTTCAATGAATATTGGATTTTAAGTAGGTTTGCAGTATACTAATGCATGATGCAACTTTTTCTAATGTAACATAGATACTTCCGAGCGAGAGAGAAATAAAATATTTTGCAGCCGTCCCTTTCCATCCGTGTAAGTTTGTGTTTGTATTACATCACTTTTCACCTCAGCATTTCTTGTAAATTGAAATATAATGGAAATTATATTATTTATATCTATAAGCATATAGTATGAAAGGTTTAAATTTTAAATTAAATTTTAAACAACAAATTTTTAAAATATTAAGTAACTGAAACTCGCAGATTCACCCGCGTAATGAGATTTTCCTATTAATTCCAATTTTGCGCGTGGCAATTCAGAATAATAGTAACCTTAATTTCTCCTTATTACGTCAGGCATCTGTCAGTAAAAATCCCATCCAATTCAGTTCATCCGTCCTAGACGTTAAACCAAATAAAAAGGACAGACAGACAAAAAAATTGTACAAAAAATCGGTATAGCTATATAGCCTGTATAAACATACATATGGATTTAGTAAAAAGCTGTCATTTTAATTTTACTCACAAACACTCGAATTTTATTTAATGTTATTATTGGTATCGATAGAAACTAAAGTAGAAACTCAATTATCTCGCTCTCAGTTATGCGGATTCGCGTTCATTGTAGTAGATATGGATGTATGTGTGTATATGTTTATTAAAAACAATATTATTATAAACTAAACTAATTAAAGTTAATATTGCTATCACAAGAATTAAAGATTACACATGCAGCCATTTGTAACAGGCATCCTATTGTCATAGCAAACTCCCTCAACATTCATTAAAACTAATTTAATTAGGAACAGATATACAAAATCGAACGCTGTTCTGTGGAATCTAAGCTAAAACCGTAAAATCGTTTGAAATATTTTCTCACAGCTTTTTGATTTAATAGGAAATTTATTAAGAATTAAAAATTATCATTTACACATAATTTATCTTAATTGTAATAGTAAACAAAGTTCATAATTATCGCCGAATGGTTTCAACTTTTGACTATTATCAAATGTTTACAAAAAGAAAGAAGTGTTGAATAGGTCAATGACACGGGACTGTCTCCATGCATACCACGGGACAATTTGCAATAAGGTACACCACCTTGGGATTGTCAAGTACCAACTTTAAATCATGTTGGATTAAATTTGTGATCGCTGCAAGAAATTGTATCTACGCAAACTATACATTTAGTTGCATCATACTCCCACGCCCTGTTAGCCGCTTACGGCTTGGGCAATATTCCCGCCAAATGCCATTAACGCCCGCCAAACATTTTTTTTTTTTATCTGCATTTATCTGCATTCATTGGCAAGGGTCTTTCTCCATACAGCCAAGGTAATATGTTTTAAGTAAAATTGTGAAAATATAATAATAGAAGAAACTAATTCATAAATAAATACTAGTTATATCTAATAATTTTAAATTTATTATACTCCTTATAATTTGTTAGCATACGTGATTTAATATAGCTAATTGAATTTACTTAGGTCAAACGACTTGCTTCAATTAAAATAAAATAGCAGAGTTCAATCGATTTGCCAAGAAATAAATTTATCAGCAACATTGTATGCAATTAGATAAGATTTGTCTGCAACAGACGTTAACAATTAATTAACGTCATTCATCCATTCATAGATATTCAAGAAAAATCTTTATGTTCCTGTTCCATGTAAATCATTCATTCGTAGAATTCAAAGGTCATGTTCATTTCCATTGCCATATTTGTTGTGGAAACCTCAGAAAATGTGACAGCTATGTGCCGATCATACTATATAACATACATGCATACATACATACATACATACATATATATAAAATATGGTTTCGCCATAAATACCGCGTCTTGATTAAAACACGTTGTACCAGGCGACCATAATATGACTAGACTAGATAATCTAAGTTTTTGAATTCATTCATATATGATTTCTACTGTGTTATTTATATAAAATAATTTTACATGAAAATAAATAATAATAAATAAACAATGTACGATCGGAACATGAATCAATAAATCAATTCAATCACATGAAACCAACGTGCTAATACTTTTCATTGAACTGAAATGGCCTTGAATAAACAAACATGATTGCAATTTGGTTATTAAAACTGATAAATATTATAAAGAAATTGTAAACAGTTGTAAATATCACATGCAGCATCTTTATCGAGGTGGAAAAGTCAGGGAGTTTTATCAAGTAATAATTGAACGATATAAGAAACTGTTACTTTGTATACTGGTAAGAAAAAAATTTAAAGATTATTTGAAAAAAAAACGAGTCTTATATAGATAATTTTGTTTTACACGAATTCATCATATTTTGTTCGTGCATGGTCAGACCTTTCAAGGGTATAAACTATAAATAATATAAAATAAACATATATTTGTTATTGTTTACACAATTATCCGGACATGATAGTTGGATAAATTAGCCTCGATCATGTAAGAAAACAGAATGCTGTACATATTATATATTTACAATTTTCATTCAATAGTAACTCAAATAATCGGCTGTAACCTATTACACACACATATACAGGAATTTGTAAATTTAATGAAATGTTTGAAAAGTTAAGTTAATATTCTATATAATATGTGTGTTTTATAAATTACAAACTTAATAAACAAAAAAAATGCAACATCTAGAAATTGAAGACTTTAACGGACTTTAAACGCTATCATATCTGTATGTACTCGTAAAATCAAACACAAGAAAATACTTACTTCATAACATCCTCTTTTTTTAAATTTACATTTGATATTTTAGCAACTTTCATTAAGGCAAAACTTTCATTACCCAGTTCTTAATTCGTAGTGATTTTTTTTTTTATTTAAGAATAACATTTTTCGCTCATAATTTTCGTTATTAAATTCAAAGTCACGTTAACCTGGAACATAAAATTTTCCAATATTTAGTGCATTTTTTTGAATTACCAGCTCTAGAGCAATTTATTAATATTTTTAAGGGCATAAAACCCAATGTAACATACGCGTTTCGTCATTCGTACACGGAAGCTCGTCGCGGCGACTCGTCTATTATATTAAAGTGCATAGTGCAGTGGTTTTATAATTTGACTCGTTGGAATTAAACTGAATAGGTATGTATGTGTGTAAACTAGATGTAAATTAATACCACTACTTATTTATCCATAAGTTATTAATTTGTAGGTAGAGGATTAATAATTTTTAATGTAGGTGTATTTTTAAATTTATTTAATTTTCACATGAAATAAAAAAGTAGCAATGCGTGGAATTTATATATTTTAATAAAATATTTTTAAACTATTTAATACATAATAAAAGTATGAAAAAAAGACAATTTTAAATGAAACAAAAATTTATTCATTTTATTGATAACGTTTTAAATTTAGATTGACTTAATTCAATTCGTCTTTAATAATAAAAAATTTAAAAATTAATATTTAATATAATAAATTTGATTTACTTTTTGTTAAAAAAAAAAAATAGATAGGGCTGCTACCCTAAAATTTTTTTGCATGCTAAGATATATTTATAAAAGCATGTAGCATACGTACCTAGAGAAGCGAATACATGCCCACTGACCGACACTAAAATTGCATTATTTTTTTATTAATTACTAATTTTAAACATTAAGATAATATAAAATAAAGACTAGATATAGACTGTAATATGTGAAAAAAGAATGGACTTCATCCACGTCTCATTATAGTTAATATATACATAAATTATCGAGTTACTAGCTGGAGCCTGCGGCTTCTATTGCATACTTATCATGTGCCAATCCAGACTATAACCTACCCGTGTATAAAATTTCACACAGATCCCGATCAGCTGTTACATACTTGAAAGAGTATAAAAAATATTCTTACACGCTTAACTTTTGTCGCGTTGTAAATAAGATATATATAATTTGCATGTTTCCACTACAGGAGCATGTTCTGCATGAAACTTCTTGATTCTTAGTAATTAAATGCAAGTATTTTTTATTTAGCAAAATGGAGCAGAGGCTATATATACAAAGTAGAGATAACATTTTCGCCTCCTCTTGATTCCAGGTCCCGATAATTAGATCTTATCACTACATTATCATAGCTACCTGCAGGCTCGACTGTGCAATATTAAATGATAATAATTTTGAGCTAGTCGCCGCTTACTTCGCGGTCGCTCGCGACAATTTTCTGTGTTGCTTCATTGTTAATGTATACGCTCATAGACCTCTATTAGCGGACTTACCTACTACCTACATAATCCATATATTGTATACTTATCATTTAATGTTTTCCCTTCACTTTAACCGGTCATTTCGCAAACGTACGTAAAACTTTAATAATAGGTACAGATAATTAATTATCACTTCAGAGTTTATTAAATTTGGGCAAGTCTTATCCAAAGACAACCTATTCGCAGCATGTGTATTTATTAAGAAGAAATTTTATAAAATCTATATTCCATTAGGCAAGCTAGTAAATGACATGTACGAAGTACGTAGGTATGTTTTGTTTACTTACTAAGCTCATCGATATGAAACAGAGTTAGTTATAAATCATTGCGATAAGAAAGTCCAAGTAAGTAAAAGAAAAAGGTATTTTATCTCAGTACAGCTAAATATCAGTACGCCAAAACATGCCAACGCCAATCACGAAAAATTGTGAATTAATTAATACATCCTAATAAACATTTTAATGGTTACTCCTTAGTCATGGAAATTTAATTGAGTTAACATTCCTCACAGCTTCTATGCCTATATAAATTATTGAATAATGAGATAGACTGTCCATCACTGTTGTCACAAATTGGCTTCAATGTGCCTATCTATAACTGTCGGCTTAGTACTTTTTGCCCAATTTACGTGAAATTTTCAAAAAATAAATATGGTTCGAACTCCCCATTACAACTTATGTTAAAATTATATAATAGAATGTTTACCGTCGATTGTAACACTGATGTTCATTTTTCTAAATTGAGCTTGTTCAAGAAGCAAATTTTGAATGCCTTAAGCTAATTATATTAAATTTCAATATTTGTAGCTGTACATCAAATTTTTATTTTTATTTTAAATCCTGGTAAAGCTGTGCCTACCTGTAATTTAGATACATGAGTACTAATGTGTTGATGTATAGTTTAATGTTTTAATAGTTTTAACAAGAAATTATGTATCTAGTTGGTAAGCCTTTATTTAAATAAATAAATTAAATAAATAAATAAACATTAATAAAAATTATACCAAATGTTTATAGCATTAATTAAAGACATAATCACAGATTGTTCATGATTAGTAGTGAATAAACTATGTAATTCATAAATCTATAGTATTTTTATGCACATCTATGCTACACTTGATAACCCAAGATAACTTCTCTGTACATGCATTTTATTGCAAATTCAATTGTTCAGAAGTTTAAATCCATTTTTTTATTGATAAGCCATTATACTAACTATCCCATATTGGAAGCAAATTTATCTTCGCACATAAATAATAAGAATATATACATGAATTTGGATTTTCATCAAAATTCATATTCACGTAGGTACGAAACAACCTTCAGATTAAATCTGTTTATAACATCAATTTCATGAGCTAAAGAGAGCTTTATAATATCTAAAAGAATCTGTGTAATCGATTGCAATAAAAATTTAATAATGCATGATATGCATTATTAAATTTTTATTGCATCTTCAGGATATATTGTTATTTGACAGTGTGCTGAAAACATAATAGTGTAAATTTTACTTTAATATTAAAAAAAATCACAAAATACTTCTGAATATTTCTTTTAAAGACTAAAAATATTTATTATAGGTTATATATGGGTAATCATTCTAGCTATTTATCAGATTATTCTTCAAGCAACGTGGAAATTCAATAGTGATTAATTTTTCTTGTAAAATCAATCAATTTTTATTAAATCATGTGCTCTTATTTCTTAGCATGCGCATGTTACGCAACGGACGCATGTGTGCGTGCGGTCCTGTATACTGTCGGTCCACAGGATCGCATGCACACAAGTCGGCCGAGATTTGTTGACTGAATATCTATATATGTATGCGTGCGTCATTTCACGAATTGTCCCCGTAAGAATACTCAGGAAAGAAAATATACTTACGCTAATTAAATTTATACAAAATTACGACAAGCAAAATATGGATTGACATGACTGCTGTAGATGTTATTTTCATATATTTCGTATTTTAATTTTTGTTTACTTCCAATATATATTGTCTTTAAATTGCTCAAATAGTGGAGAAGGAAATAGGCAAGAATCAAAGCATCCTACTGCAACAGTAAAAAAAGTATTAGTAGTTGAAGAGGGAAGTTCAAAATATATTTTTGTTTTTATATTTATATATTTTATGAAAGTACATATACTCCCTTCCTGATTTTCAACTTATCAGAAATGATCGCACTGGTAGGACTGGTGGTGGTGTCGCCATTTATCTCCGT
>NC_052116.1:8197301-8198576 GCF_012273895.1 Zerene cesonia | reverse complement strand
ACCGCCTTCTGTACCTATCTTTTTATATTGTCTATTGTATTGTTCTTTCTTTGTGTACAATAAAGTATTTTTATTATTTATTATTATTATTACATATATATAAATTACAAAAATAAGAATAATTACTAGCATCTAACAGTCTTGTTACCAATTGAGGTATGCGTATAGTTATATTTTAAATTAAAACGTTGATTAGTAAAGTTTATAAACACTGCATAATTATTGGTTATCTTATCGCAAGGGGCACTTCACTAACTTTTACATGCCGCTTCGCACATACGTGTTGATCTTTAGTATCTGTATTGATAGTTAATGCAATAATTAATTTATTTTTCGCTTAAAACAACAATTTATGAAAGCAAGCAGTTCCTGACTAGCTGCTTGTGCACACACACACACACCTTAGCATTCAAACTATATAATTTGCTCCTTTTTTTATAAATAATACTCTTTATATTTATAAAAAAGGAGCCATTTTAATTGTTAAATTGTATTATCGCATTTAATTCATAATTTATATTATTTATTTTCCCTCAGATTTGAAGGAAACAAACCTTAACATTGATTTATAATAGCATTGCATTTATAATAGCACTTTGATGAAAATATATCCAATTCATTTAGTGGTTCAAACGAAGAATAAACAAACAGACGGAGTACAGCGATGTACATTTGTACGTAACTTCACAAATTTCTTGATCCCTCTGAACCGTAATATTTGAACTGATGATAGGAATATCTCTAATAAGATCGTTGACTCGGGCTTCTAATCACTAAGACCTTATGAGTTATTTGGAATATATGAGAAATAGTCACAAACTAAATTAAGCAAGCGTTGATTTGGATTGCTTATGCCAGCAGCCAGACATAAGGGATTTACGATTAGAATTTTACCTCTATGAAATTACCTATCTTATCTTATCTTTTGAAAAAAAAATCAGTAATTGTTTATTTATTCTTTATAGTACATATCACCGAAAGAAAAACAATAAATTATCATTGTAAAAAAACCATGCCGGCACATATGCACTAAAAGGCAGCCTTATTGCTCAAGAGCAATCTCTTCCAGGCAACCTTTTTGTAATAAAATTATACATAAAAACAAAATTTATATTACATGATATAACATCGTTATTTATAAATATAATATACTAGACGCTCGTCCCGGCTCCGCCCGGATATCAAGATACCTATTTTTCTTGTTTGTTGCCTGTAAAAAGTATCCTATCACCTATGTCAGCTCATCAGCTCATACCCATTTTTTTTTTTTTTTTT
>NC_052116.1:8179308-8196301 GCF_012273895.1 Zerene cesonia | reverse complement strand
CAAGCAGGACACTCGATCAGTGTGTGGGAAGCCGTGTCAATGGGGCTGCTGCAATGATGGCAGGCAGGAGTCGGCTCAGCTCATACCCTGACTGTACACCAAATTTCATCAAAATCGGTTCAGTAGCTTCAGCCTGATTGCCGAACAAACAAACAAATTTTCACTTTCATAATATTAGTGTGATGTGAATCATCCCTTTTAATAGAGCAAAGATGTGTTTCTAGGTTAATTAATGTAAAAACTTGTTAAAAAGAATAAAGGTTCTAGAAGGGTCCTTATTAAGTGCATAGGTTCCTATGTGCATAATTAATATAAAATTTTAAATAAATGAGTTAAAATGCAATAAATAGCTAATCGATTTATTTATTTTTCGATTACTTATATATTGTATAACCGCATACTTTTCAAATATAATTACACGCAGTCATACAATTTCACTGTTGTTCTAAAGGAAAAAAGATTCCATATGAATTTCATGAAATGTTCTATTCAGTTCCAGAATGTCTCGTGTATGCGTAGTCGGTGCTGGCGCCGCTGGTCTCTGCGCGGCTCGCCATCTCCTAGAAGCACCTTGCGTGTCTCAGGTGGATGTTCTGGAACAATCTGGACAGTTGGGAGGTACATGGGTGTACACAGAGAACGTGGGATATGATGACTTCGGCCTCCCCATTCATACCAGCATGTATAAGAGTTTGAGGTTAGTGTCTTTGCTAATTGTGACTCTATTTCCAACCGACTTCAAAAAGAGGAAGGTTATAAATTTGACAGTATTTTTCAACCGATATCAGAAAAGAGAGAAAATATCTATTCGACTTACTTGAAACTTTTTTCTTGATAAACCGATTTTTAAGATTCCTTTCTATTTGAAAGCTGGTGCCTGTCATGTGGCCCAATTTAATTTGGTCTAGTTCGGACACTGAAGTTAAGTTTCATTTTTAGTATTTTTTTTTTTAACATTAGAGTAAATAATGCAAAGTTAAAGGCAATTTACGTGATGTAACCAACAAGTTTGAGAATCGTTGACCTAGAATTAATTAAAAATGTTTTATTTAAAAAAGGAAGGAATCAAGGGAAAATATTTATAAAAATGACCAGAGGAAAATAACAACAAAAATTGTTCAAACAATAGATCGCTATTATGTACTTATGTTATCAATAATCGTTTTGTCTGATTTCAACATTGTTATTCCATTCAAAACATACCCGCTTACATCATAGGAAACAAACGGATTTTACTAATAAATAATAAATAAATCCAACTCCATACAAATAACCATTATCAGCTGTTTGCGACACGTAACCGGCAGCCGGGTCACAGGGTATCAGGACAACATAAGCCGAACGACACGTCTATTGATCACATCTAGAAATGTCTGTATCAAACTCCTAACTGTTTCTGACATCCGCGTGACATATATCGGGTGTTACAAAGACTTAGACTAAGTAAAAAAAACAATTATTATTAGTAGTAGTTTTGTCACTTGATCTATCTATCTGTCTATTCATGAAACTGCATCTGTAAAATTTTAAAAGGCCATCTATCTATAAGGAAACTTTCTTTCAGAATGCAACATAATAAAGATTTTTTTTTTCATTTCCAGAACGAATTTACCCAAAGAGATCATGGGCTTCCCAGATTTCCCAATACCAGAGAGTGACAAATCTTACTTACCAGCTAAAGACATGCTTGCTTTCCTACAATTGTACGCAGATAAACACGGTGTTACGGAACATATTAATGTGAGATATAATTAAAACATTTATTCCGTTTTCTTATTTTTATCTTTTAGGTCAATGACATTGATTATATGTGTCTGGGCCATACTTTTAAAATTATTTTGCAAATTAAGAAACTATCTAATGAGTTGTTATCATCGTTTCTATATATTCTAATCTCTAATTTGTTAAAAAAAAAAATGTGAAAAAAAACTGCAATTTTACTTTTTGCCATAATCATATAAAACAGATCGATGCAGGTAACAAGTTAATACAAAATAACTAAACATTCAGAGGTTTTGTTTTTATGTCATCGTCGGCAATGGAGCTGGCAGATCGCCTGACGGTAAGTGCTACCACCACCCATGAACATTTGGAGAGGCGTGAGGTACACCTAAACATAAAAAAAATATTAATCTTTTTTCCCATAAATGCGGGGCGACTGGCGAGGCGAAAATATATTTTCTGCCATTAATAAAACATCGATATTTCAGTTCAAACAACACGTCCAACAAATAAAGCCTAAGACTGGACCTTCGGGCGAGCTCTGGGATGTGACTTATAAGGACCTGACTACTTCAGTTTCCGTTACAAAAGAGTATGACTACGTGTTCATATGCAATGGACATTATAATACCCCTTTCATTCCGAATATTCCGGGTTTGAAGGAGTTTGAAGGTACTTATTTGTCGTGGCCATTCTTTATTGGTATTTTAGCTTTAGACGTATATATTTCTATTTAGTGAGTTCTACAGACATTGTACATTCTTAGAAATATTTTTGTAGTCTTAAAGATAAATGTATAAAAAGAAATTCTAAACCGCGTCCTTCTGTCTGTTCTCGATAAAGTCAAAAACTATTGCAGCGAGTTCCTGGAGTAGGTTTGAGAATAGAATTTGTTCAATTTTGGACAATGCGGGCCAAGTCGAAAATGAAAAGCTAGTTTATAGCAACACAAAAAGGAGCTTTTTTTGTAAAAAAATCTATGATTGGAGCAATATAATTATCCATCCAATAACCTCTTTATATAATTATATAAAGAGGTTAAATTTTTTATTAAAACAATAGTTATTTTCCAGCAAGTTGTTTTATTATAATCTGATTTAAGCCTATTTTTTATATCTTTTCTACTTCTTGCATCAGCATCATACGCAAAGCTTGGTGCCTCAAGATAGTTTCTTATAATAATAATTTCTAATTTACATCTCTCTCCTTCTTTTAGGGGACGTTATGCATAGCCACGATTACAGAGTGCCAGAAATATTCACCGGCAAGCGAGTCCTGGTCATCGGAGCTGGACCTTCCGGTATGGACATAGCTCTGGAGATCACCAGCGTCACCACGAAGGTGATCCTTAGCCACCACCTGAAAGAAGAGCCGAAGAGCGTGTTCCCGAACAACCTGGTGATGAAACCTGATGTGGTGAAGTTGGATGGGCGGAAGGTGATCTTCGCTGATGGCAGTCACGATGAAGTGGATGTGGTTTTCCTTTGTACTGGTGTGTTTTGCTTTTTTAATGAGAATATTCTAGAATCTAGATAATTTTGAATGGAATTAAAATGCTACCTAAAACAAATAATGAGTTTTTATGTGAAATTGTAAAACTAGCACGCAGCGGCTCAGATGTATCATTTTCGGGAAGAAATAATAAGATGCCAATTTAATTAAATTCGTTCTCTAATGAAACCTAAAAACATTTAGCATTCATTCAATCTACAGTTTTATATTAGTTTTCACGTTGTTTGCTTTACAGTCAACAGTTTATATATATAAATAAACTACAAGATAGATAAATTAAACACAAGAGATGAGCTCTGCTTTTAATGCAGGAGGTCTAAATTTAAATATTCGACATTGATTGACAATATTCCAGGGTACCTATACAATTTCCCGTTCCTGGATGAGTCGTGCGGTATCGTGGTGGAGGATAACTGTGTGGAGCCGTTATACAAGCACTTGGTGAACATCCAGCACCCCACAATGTGCTTCATCGGAGTGCCGTATTATGTGTGCGCTTTCTCCATGTTCGATCTGCAAGTAAGTTGGAATAGTTATAGTAAGAAGATGGGTGATTATGAGCCTTTAAATTTTCAATAGGATTCTTATAACTTTCCTCTAGGGTAGTCGTAGATTTATTTCATTAACTGATAGGTTAAATTACCATATGTAATAATGTTTGAAAAAAATAATTACACGCATAATATTATTTATTACACAATAAATTGAATTTAGTGTGCCTACAATGAAATTCAATTTGTTTTTTTTCCAAAAGAATGGTTCTTTTACAGAACTATTTAAATTCTGCTGCTTTAAAACCTTTATAAGCTTCTTTCTTTTGACGTGACAACGTCTTAAATTAGCTTGCGGCTCGGAGTCAGTCATGAAAAAGTGTAACGCCCGGTAACGTTACGATGAGTCACCGCACTATGATCGGTCCGCCGCGCGCGCAGCACTAGAGAATTAGGCGCATTGAATCGGCGCGTGCTTGTGTCTCTGTCTCTGTCTTTCTCGAGCGTTCTTGGCGTTGTCACGTAAAATCTTCGCCCGTAAAACCGACTTTACAGGCAACCATTTTTTTAATCTTTACGATAATCACCGACACGATTGCAGGTGCGCTACTACGTGCGGTCAATGAACGGCGTGTTCAAGCTTCCATCACCAGATGAGATGATGCAGCACTGGGAGCAGGAGAAGCAGGAGCGAGCCGCGCGCGGTTACACCAAACGGCAGGCGCACATGATGGGACCCGACCAGGTTGGTAGCACTTGCAAGGAGCTTACATCAAAAAGATCAATCAGTCACAGGAAGAAGAAAAATCTCTAAGGGAGGCTTTTTTGTCCAGTGGTAGACGTCCTAACGCTGAAACTCGTCGTTTCAGCTACCAGGTTGGTAGAAACTAAAGGAGTTTTTACATAGACCCATATGCCGCCGTAAGATTGTAAAAATCGTTAAATTATAATATAACCAGACAAAATTCTATACAGTTGCAAACGAAAAATAATGCATTAAAACACAGGGTTGCGTATGATGAGTATAAATTTTTCGACAAATTACTATCTCGTGGGATAGATTATTTTGTAACGGTGTTTACAATTTTACTGTGCCATATACCAGGTTTACTATTTTGCCCCGGGATATATGAACGACGTGTTCAAGCTGCCATCACCGAGATGATGAGCATTGAGGCGCATCAAATTAACATGATTAGATGAGTAGCTCATACATCTTCTTATATACAAAATTTTCGTGTCACAATGTTAGTTACCTTACTCCTCCGAAACGGGTGGACCGATTCAAATGAAATTTTGTATGCATATCGGGTAGGTCTGAGAATCGGCCATCATCTATTTTTTATAACCCTAAATGATAAGAGTAAGGCAAAACAGCGTTTGTCGGGTCGGCTAGTAAACATATATAACAGGCTTAGCTTGCTAACAAAAAAATAAAAAAACTTAATGTGTTGATAAATTTAGTAGTGCTCTGTTAAGTCAAAAGCTCTCAGCAAATAAAACTAATGAACCCCTGGGGAGTGTTAGTATAAAAAGATGTACTTACTTATTCCTTACTACTGCTCTACTACTTAGCGATCTTCTAGTTAAACTCCCGTAAATATTGGTCCATATATCGATTTTATATCGGTAAAAGCGTAACATACATGTATGTCTACATAACATTTCCGCAAATATAACATTAGTATGGACTAAAAGTCTTTCATCTTAAAGCTATAATTATATATTTTCCACACAGAACGACCCAAGCAATTGCAGTCAATTGTTTTAATAAACCAGTAATAGATAGGAAATAAATAAGGTTACTCGATGGTAGGTTGACGTTTTCTTATGATAATATAGACTGGAATAATATTATTATAAGAATTATTTATGTGTAAGGTCGTTTATAATTCGCTATGACCATTGCGGATTATGAAGGTAAAATGGTTATAATAAGTAAACACATTTCCTTTTCGATGTTGGTACATAACTACAAAATAATTAGGTCTTTTCAAAACGTGTTTTTATTGTTAGTAAATTCATTGACAATGATTGTTGCTGCTGCTGCCCCCCGCGATTTCACCCGCGTAAGTCCGTATCCCGTAGGAATATCGGGATAAAAAGTTGCCTATATGTTATTCCAGTTATCCGGCTATCAACGTACCAAATTTCATTGCAATCGGTTCAGTAGTTTTTGCATGAAAGAGCAACAAACACACACACACACATGGTTATAAATATAATATTAGTAGGAAGGATAGGATAGGATTAGATAATAGATTGTTTACCAATGTTCTATTTAACAATTCTTATACCAGCAGTTTTGATTAAAGGCTGATTACTACATATCTCTATCCACGGAGAGCGGCAGTCGACCCCTTCCGCCGGTATTCACGGCCATACATAACGACAGCAGTCTCAAGTTTATGGACGATCTGGCTAATTATAGAAACGAAGTGTATAAAATCTTGGATGACGAGAAATTTGTCGTATTGCCGATGTGATTTACATATTTGGTAAAGAACAGTGTAGTTGTGGGAGATTTAAGAATTATATATCTAATTAAATATGTTAAACGCATTGTTTGTTTATATGTTAACTAGCTTGATTGTTGATGTGAACGTGATTTATGTATAGCCCCTGTCACTCAGTGAAGTTGCATCTGTCTAATGACGAAATAATTTTTAAAACAGACCAATGATTTTTGCGTGAAAACGTTACAAACATACGAAAATAGAAATGTTTCCTCTAAGTGTAGATATATTCATAATTTTCTTTATAACCACGACTATGAAATAAAACACATATTAATGGTAAAGTACAAAAAAGTGTGTCATAAAATAAATCACAAAAGAAGCAGTTTCTTTAGTAGATTTTCTTTAGATGGATATTAGATAGAATCCATATTGGATACAAATAACACTATTTTTGAAATAATTGTAAATAGGACAGTAACAATAGTTAAATAATAAAGCTTTTTTTACGGTTTTTTAGGTTTTATTATACATATCTGAAAAAAATATTAAGATCCAAATCCAAAAAATGAGAAAAATGACGAATAACTCGATTAAATTTTTTTTTTCATATTTCGAAATAACCTATATAGACATTTTCTAAGATCTAAATATGAAATGCTATTGCACAATTCAATTAATTTCTTTCCGTTTCGATAAAAAATTGATTAAATAGACCGTACTAAATCGCTATAGATATGCTTCACACATAACTGCTTCGTGGAAACTTATATACTTAAATTTTACACGGTTCATTACCTTGACATAATATAATCTATACTCCTATGGAATTATTTGTAGAAAACAGAGCCCAAATGCGTATCGGACTCTGTTGAATCTATAAAAAACGAAATATCCCCGCCGCTCTTAAATATTTATTGTTTTTTTTATGTTTGGGGTAGAAGCGGCAGCAGAAATAATAATATTATCTATTTGTCATATCATGGCCTGACGGAAAACGTCGTCCTAGTAATGTGTACATCCCAAATGGTATACGAAACTAATAAAACAAATTTCGCATTCGACTTGATAAGAACTGAATTAAAACTTTTTACTTTAATTCTGTATTCAAAATAGCAATATTTTCTCAATACTAGGTTTCGCATACATACTGTATACTTAGTTTATGGGAGTTTACCTAGGTATTTATTTTTAATAACAAATTTTTCTTGAAACATTAAAACAATATTAAACTTATGAAAAAATTGAGTTTAATAAGATACGTAATATATAAATTGATATTTTTATTGTCAAAAAAAGATTCAAAAATTTACAATATGTAGGTATAATGTAAGAAATTCAGGCCAATTTAAAACTTAAATAAGACAGATACTTCGTTTTGTATTTGAATTTCGAAAATATTCAAAAAATAAAAAAAAAATGTATGATAGCAAAATTTTGTAAATAAAACCACACAAATAAAAATATTTTTATTTAAAAAATAAACAAATAATTTATATATATATGTATATTAAATCTACCAGAACTCCATAATTTATAAGGTATGAACAAAATATTTACGCGCGAAACGTCTTGATCCTTTCACTATAGTTCCAATAATGGCGCACGTCGTTCGCATTGAAAGCAATTTATTGTAATGGCCTTATTCAGACAAGTAGCGTTATTAAGCTCTGCCGGGTTATCAAGGTTAAATGTTGATATTATGTATGAGAATCTCGTGACTTCGGTTGTCATAGTGACGCTAAAAACCTATAATTACATATAAAAACACTCATTAGACATGGAATTAGAAAAAAAAATGCCCATCTTTTTTTTTTGAACTTTAAAGGTATTAGGGTCTAATTTTTTACTCGTCACCCGTTCTGGGTTAGCTTTACAACAACTTTTGCAAGAATGCTGTGTGGATTGTTCAGGAATCATAATATTCATATATCGTCTACAATTTAGTAGTCTTTATGTCTCTAGAATTATCGTATAATTTTAAAGTTCACTGTCATAAGTCCTCAAGATAACTACAACACATCTAACAAAAAAAAACATATCGTATTACCGTGACAACATCTAATCAAATATGTTTTTCTAAGTGCTCGTCATTTTTAATAGTTATAACATCTTACATCACCATAGCTAATCAACATCTTGTTTATTTGTTCTTGGACGTCAGAAAGAAGGTTCTTAATTCGCCAGTATTTTTTTGGGTTTGTTACTATTTATTGTATATTTGGTCTTATTATTACTCAATCCGTGTTGTTAGCCAGTCAACGTAGTTCTTTTTGTGTTTGATAGGAAATGGTCATCTTGGTCCCATTTTACAAAATAGAGTTGTACCTTCCTACCTTAAGCATCGGCGACCTTTTATCTCGAAAAGATATAGTACTAATATGTATTAAATTAGGCCTTTGAATCTATGTTACAGTGAAAACAACACCTAGTTTCAACCGACTTCAAAAAAAGGAGCAGGTTCTGAATTCGACTATATTTTATTTTTGCTAGCTGTTTACTGTGGTTACTAGTTTAGATGATTATTTTTTTATTTGGAGCTGGTGACTCCCGCGTTTTTTCTTTGATCTAATTTTGACATTGTTTTTTTGTTAAAAATAATTATGTACCAATACATTTATCCAGCACAAAGCTTGTTTGATAGTTCTCATAGCAAACGACTTTTTACCTAATCACGTATATATTTACAAATATTAAATTGTTGTAAATTGAATTGTTACAGGAACGATATTACGCATCTCTCGCGTCGGAGGCGAACACGAAGAATCTACCATCTGTGATCACCAAAATACGTGATGAGAGTTCCATCAGATTCCTCCACAACCTGCAGAGCTATCGGCAAGATGTCTACAAAATAATAGATGACGACACGTACGAAATTATAAGTAACGGCAAACGGGAGGTTCTTTGTTGACCCTAAAAGGGTATAATGGTATGTTAATATTAAGTTCAGAATAGTGATATGTTCCTTTATAGATATGTTAAAATACAATGTATTGCTCAATTTTATATAATTTATTTTAAGACGGTAAGGTATCGACTAAAATGTTACTGTTATTTGTCAATGGAGCAATTTTGTAGATATTTTTTAATGAACCTATTTTGTATTGTATAAAAGTTACCTATATGTAACTTGCCTTTATTATAAAAGATGATGAATAAAACTCGAATTTTCAGCCAAAAATATTTTATTTAAGCGTATTTATAATCTTTATATTATCAATGCTGATATATTATTAAATCTTTAAATCTAATAATTATTTTATGGCTTCCCATTTAATTACACACTACGGTTATAGAATATTTAAAACTTATAACAGACTTAATGCATAATAAAAATATTAGGAATTAAGGCTGTCTTAAATTTTATCAAATTTAATGTTAGTATACATGCATTGGGCCGAGCTCGCAACTCGCTCAAAAAATTTGTACTTAATATAATTTTTTTTTTTCAAAATAAAGACGTTACTCTCAATATATAAAAATACCGTTTATTCTCATCCACAATATCAATTAAATTTAATTTTTTTCCGTGTCCAATATTATAATTTCGTATATAAAATCATGAAAAACCTTAAATCTACAACTTAACGAAATGTAAATCTAAAACTATAACAAAAATACGTCGTTAATGGATACATTTTAACTCAATATGGAAGAAGATATATTACGTCTGAAAAATAGATTTATAAATAAGAAAAAAAATCATCTCACTGGATACTTCCTTTAAGGAAAACGATCTTATACAATATGCTGTACAATATCTTTTATATAAAAATAGGGTATAGGAAAATGCGATAAACATAAGTGGGTCACTGATTTATAAATACGCAAACCATACATAAAACACTTATAATGATCCATCGTGATTGAGTTGCCGCTAGACAAAAAGTTAAGGTAAAGACAGCCTGTGTTGCATGCAAACAAAATATCCTAGAAAAAATTAATTATGAAAACTAACTCAAAATATTCAAGAAATTGTCGCTCTACAGTAAACCGCATGTCAAATTCTACATCCATAAAATTATGTATGGTTTACAGAATAAATCATAATAGACAATAGTTAATTAACATACATTATATCGGCTGAATATTTTCCAAAATTTTTTATAAACATTTTGGCCGCTTCGTACAAAAACTTACCTACTTCCCTAAACCTCAACCTAGCTACGTCCCTGTCTTTTCAGTCCCTTCATACATTCATTAAAAAAGGATAAAAAGCCGGGTCTCATACCCTGTAGAAATAAACCCTAAGTAAATAGTACGCTAGGATATAATGGCAACTTAGACATGCAGGCGTTGTAAAAAGACCACGTACAGTGGAAACAAACTTATGAACTAGCAATGTTCTATATACACTCTTATCTACGACCAAATTAATGAAGTATCGAGCGTCTAGCACCATTTTGATAAGGTATACATCGAGTAACATAATATTATCAACCAAAATAATATAAAATCAGAGAAAACAAACATATAACAAGCGCGTTATCGATTTCCAATTATAATATCAATCGAATGACTAATACGATCACCGGTCAATTTTGAACGAAATAAGGACTAGCTGAGACAGTATTGCATAAGAATAGATATATGAAAATGGACTACGATGTAAACATAGAAATCTAATAGAATATACATGAAATATACATCTAACTATACACTGAGATTACAGCGTTACATGTATAAAAATAAATCACATATCACCGTGTCCATCGACCCCCAGTCGGTCGACATCACAACTCGGCCCACAAACAACACAACATTCCATAAAACGTAACAAGGGTAACTAACACGCCTACGTCGAACGTCCAGCGGACGGCAAGTGTGAAAAATTGTCGCATTCATTGAGCCTCGAAAATCTACCTTGTACTCTTAACACCTGTATGTGATTTTGAAAGCTAAGTCGAAACTACTGATAAAAACACTAACATCGAGATTGTTAAAATCACTATTATCACTATTGATAATCCGTCGAAGAAAACTAAATCTATTTTAATAATAAATGAAAAAACGATTAAAATCGTTCGATTGCACTTTTTTTTTTTTTATAAAAAAACTTATGTCTTTTTTTTGTAAAGTACTAGGCGTGCATCCGCAGCAGGAGTTTAGTTCGCGAACGGTATGTCCGGTTCCATACGCAGGGTTTGCTGCGTGGGGTCGTAGTGACCGGCGAGATAGTATACGTCATTGTTGTCGTATACGGTGCTGTACTTGACCGGGTCATCACCCATGCGCTCCTTGTACTGTGCGAGCGGCAACACCTCGCACTTGTGTGATATGGTTTGTACGTCGTTCTCGTCTGTGTGCGGCGATTCAAATAGACCTCCCTGCAAATGAAATAGTGATAACGTATATATTATCAGCGGTGAAGTAGTTTGTGAAGATAGTAGTTCCACAACCAAATTTTCAAATAAAACAAGGGCTTTCAAGTTTCAGAACATTAATGAAAAAAGTTCTATTTAGTAATATTTGCTTTTAATACATATTTACAATACTAGCGGTCCGTCCCGGCTTCGCCCGTGGGACATATATGGCCTTTCTCAATAAATAGGCTAACACTGAAATAATTTTTCAAATAGATCCAGTAGTTCTTGATGCGTTTTTTGCGATTGAGTGCGTACAAACAAACTTTTAGCTTAATAATATTAGTATAGAATCAAACAATTATTTATGTTTTTAGAATTTGTATACATATTTTGTCCAAAATCAAATTGTACTCTGATTTATGAATTTAATCAGATTGCAATGAAAAAATTAGATTTTTATAAGATTGATTGATTACATTAATTAATTAATTAATTTAATTAAAGAGTTGGAAATTTCGAAATACTTTTTTTAGATCAAAGCCCACTCCTTAATTAATCTCTAAATTATTTGGACAAACAAAATTATAATTTCACAATTAAGATGTCTGCGGTACCAGGCTGTCATAAACGCTTACCGGTAATTGCAGCGGGCGGCACGCAGCTGTCTCCTCGGGGTGGTAGAACCAGTGCACGCGCACCGCCATCGCGCCGCGCGCCTGCCACAGCGCCACGATGCGGCCGATGTAGGGCCGGTCCGCGCGCCCCGTCGACAGGAACACCGCCGCCTCGCCCACCTGCGGATAGGGGGGGCTGTTTTCAAGACAGATAGATAGATAGATTTGTAGTACTTATTTCAATATGGCTTTTGTATGGCTTTCTAATGATTGGATTTTATTTTATACACAATTCTAAGCGGTAGGTGCAATGGATGGAAAGATTTACGAGATATACAATGGTAAATTCCATTGATTGTAGTTGTAGAAGCATCATTTATATGGAATACTGACAGAACACTGACAGAATTAATAGTGCAAGAAGAATTAACAGCGTGCATTTTGCATTACTAATAAACTTAATTACAAATTATTCGTAATAAACAAATTAAGATGTGAGTTATTTTAATAGCATCGAGCTGGCTATATTTATACAGGATGTCCTGCTGATGAAATACTATGCTCAATGATTTTTTTTTTCATTTTTTCCCGTCAAACCTATATTCTGATTAATCGAATCAATATATTTAAAAGAATGGCGTGTTAGTAACACTTTTTATAGCTCAAGAACGGCTAAACCGATTATGTTGTATTTTGGTACAGAAACAGTTTGAGACCCGAGAAAGGACAAAGGATGTTTTTATCCCAAATCGTACGGGAACGGGAACTTCCTTTCTGCGAGTACGCAGGCAAAGAAGCGGGCAAAGTAATGAATAAATATGAGTACAAAAGAAAACGGCCGCGGACCAGGATAACAAAAACCCAAGGAGCTTACATGCAGCGTCTCTTCTCCGCGCTGTATCGCTCTATAGAACACCTTCCTATGGCGCGGCCTCGCGGTGCGCCGGTACGCGGGCCCCAGCCACCGCCACAGGGCCCCGCCGGGGAGGAATGCGGCCATCTTGCTGACACCGCCGCCGCCGTCTGATGATGACGATACAGTGCGACGCTTTGCTTTCTGAAAACCCAGTAGTCGTCCCATTTAAAAATTTGATATTAAATGTCCATTCTATTATTTTTGTATAGTAAACACACTACTACTATTTATAATGGCATTAAAATGATAATTCAAATGTTTCCTTTTAATTTAACCTCAAATTCTATTAAGAAATTTATGTAAAACAAATTCGTTATCAATTTACCTTCTTATTCAAATCACTATTAGACGTGGAGGGTTCCTCTTCCAAAAGCCCAATACCGCTGTCTTTCAAGTTATCTTTCTTTTCTTCGTCTTTAGACAAGGCTATCTTGCCGATACTACTGAAATCCAGCACAGGAGTTTTTACCAAGGTCTTCGGTAGCACTGCCTTTTTAATAACCGTCTTCATTTTCTCTTCAGGAGATTTTTCAACCGCTATAAGTGTCGAAAGCTTTTCGTTGGAATCCACAGAATCTTCGTTCGATTTATTGGAGTCGATGTAATCGGAAGACGACTTGTGTCTATGGTCATCACCAGATGAGCTCGAGTGGTGACGTTTCTTGTGCTTCCTGTGGTGTTTCTTGTGATGGCGTCTGTGCTTGCAATGTTCTTCGCAGCACTTGTGCTTTTTCTTCTTTTTCTTTATGTAGTCCATGGTGCTGGGATCGTCTTCGCTTAAGCGTTTGATCTTTTCCTTCCTGTGCTTTTTCAACTTTTTCCTGTCCCTGTGTTTGTCTTCTTCTTTATCGTCATTTTGTGCTTGTAGCGGGAGTTCTGGTTTTGTTTCAGCGCTCGTTGATGCAATAGCTTTCTTATCTTCAGTGACGCTTGTATTTCTTCGCCGCTTGCCGAGGGTGAACAATGTGTTTTCGTATTCTGAAAAATGTAATATAAGGTTAGATACATATTCTGCAGAAATAACATATATTTAAACGAAATCCAATAACATAAGGGCAGTATTATAAGAAATTCAAGTTTGCATGATGGTGGTGTAAATTTGTACTTCAATAGATAACGTTAAACATATTTTAATTTATTTTAACTTCATCTCCTTCTTTTAATAAATGTAATATAATATTTCCATAGTATCTCTGCAACCAAATAATTGTTTTCACTTTCATAATTTTGAAACATCCTTCCATCTATCTTATTACCACCCATAGCACTACCCGACAGAATAAAATTATCCTAAAGTTTTCTCACCAACAATCGGATAATTCGGCTCCAAAAAGCGTATATCCTCGATGGCTATGCGCCCCGAGTCCCCGTCGTCGAACTCCACGGCCACAAACTTGTCGTCGTGGGGGTCTGGAGACGAGACGGCTACAGTACCGGGATACAGGCAGCGGTACTGCTGCGACCAGTACGCGCACACCCGGGTACCAGAGGGTAGTTCGGATACCGACGATGGACTTACTTCTAGTATCTGGAATGATAATTCAGAATTTTAATGGTTGAATTGGTTGTATAATTGATTACAAATTTTATTTAATTTTAGTAACATTTCTCTGTAAGCATTTACTACTACTACTAGCTGTTCGCCCCGGCTATGTCCGATGTATATACATAGCTTGCGTCACTCAGTGAAAGAATTTTTGAAATCGCTTCAATAAATCGTTTTATGTTTAAACATTACAAATTAACTTAAACACAATTTTCAACAAGTTTAGAAGAATATTTGCAAATTTAAAAGTAGAAAACATATCAAAGATTCATAAAATAGTAAATTTGAATAGACTTACAGCATCTTTCAAAGTCTCCTCTCTAGACAAGATATGTGGTTTGTTCCCTCTTTCACCATCTAATGTAATAGCGTATACATCAGGTGCTTGCACTGCGCTCAGCTTACCGGCATAGAACAGTCCCCCTCGAGCTGTTAATACTCGTGGCGAGAAATCTAATTTATCTTCAGTTAAAGTACATCGAGAAACGACAGGCTTTTGAGTATCTGCTTCAGGTTCCTTCTCTTTAACATTTTCTTCTGATCTCTCTTTAGATTTTGTACTCTTGCGTCTCTTTTTAGCTCGCCGCCTTTCCTTATCTTTATCACTATCACTGGATGCACTGGCTCGTCGGATGGTCAATTCGATTTCTGAAAAGTCATCTCTCGAATGTTTTCGCACTAAACTGTCAACTTTTTCTCGATTTTTCTGTCTAACTTCATTTAAACTTTCCATTGACGAACTCGCTGATCTGTTCAACCCCCATTCGGTATCATCCTCTTCGGAATACACTTTTAATATTGGTTCAGCTTTTAGCTTCGGACGAACTTTGCTCGTTCGGCTAACGTCTTCTCTAGAAGGTTCTCCTCGAGAACACAATATTCCTCCCTTGAGTTTTCCTTTCGCAAGTAAGTAACCGACCAGGCTGCTTTTTGATTTGGGTTTCTTAGCAACTATCGTTTCGGTAGAATCGGGGCTCGATACTTTACGTGGTCGTCCAACTTTTCGTTTTTTTGATGACCCTCTATCAGAATCTGGCGAGAGAGCGGGAGTCGACGGTGTAGGCGGAGTGGATAAAGCAGGTAGGGGAGGGGTTAGGGCATTCAATTGTGCTCTCTTTTCGTCGCACTGTCTTTGCAAATCTTGCAGCCGTTTTCGCATGTCTTTTTCGATCGCATTAACCAAGTCATGGGCAGAGGGGACGTTTGATGAATGTACACAGTCTGCAGCACCACAATTACACGCTGTGACTCTTCTTAAACTGGCTTCTAGTTCTCCTCCGCTTTCTTCTCTCTCATTACTCTTTCTGTCCCGTTTATGCCTGCGCATTTTTTCTATCTTATGTCTCAATCTATCTTCGCGATCATGACTTCGCTTTCGTCTTCGTTCACTTGAAGAGTCATCTCTCCTGTGTTTCTCCTTTTTTAATTCTGAAGGCCTATCTCTATCGGTGGGGCTTAACAAAGGCTCTGATTTTATAAAAGGTCGTGAAGTAGAGGGGCGGTTCGCAATATTATCTGCACCTTCTTCCATCAACCGCTGTTCAGCTAAAATAACCTCACATAACAATCCCAGCCTATCAAGGGAGGGTTTTTGTTGTTCCAATGCTTCGTTTGTTGGGAACTCAAATCTTCTATGAGGCTCAGTATCCGTACGGGGTGATTTAGGTGATGTTTTTATCATAATATTTAATTTTGACGAGGTTCTCGTGTCAACTGTCAGAGGCATAGGATCTAAGCACGGCATGTGACCAGGAGTTGTACGTTCATATTGTTCAATGCTGTTTGACAAAAGCTCTAAACCGCTTACATCATCAGGCGGTCTAGTTGGTATTGGGTGCGGCGGTGGAGTGGGTCTCTGTCCTGTATCTATAATCAGTTCTTGTGAACTATTTGTAGAGCTATCGATGGTTTCATCTCGTTCTATGGCATCGATAGCTTTCTCAACAGCACCAACTACTGCTGAAGATGCAAGAGCTTCCGATGAAGAATCTTCTGCGCTATCTATTGGAGGTAACATTTGCAGTTGCATGGTATTTGATTCTTCAGGGTTATGAGCCACACCGATACAAGCCACTTCCCTTTCATCATCATCAATTTGATTGGTTTCATCATCATCTTCGATGTGATCAGTTTGGTTAGAAGCATCTTTATGCGCCGGGGCTTCAGGAGCTTCAGGAGGTGGGGTCGGCGGCGCAGCGGGAGACGTGGCTTGACTTCTGCATGGTTGTTCTTGGAAATCTGGCTGGTAATACAAGTGTGTAGTTAAAATTGGTTGTTGGACTGGTTCGGGCGCAAACGTCGGCTGCGGTTTTTCCTGCGGCGGCTCTGGTTCGATCTTTATCAAAGTATGTGGCGTTATCAACGGTTGAATAATGGGTTTTCGTTTTTCCACTGTATGAGCTGGGTGTGGTTGCGGAGCTGGCGCGG
>NC_052116.1:8158982-8178308 GCF_012273895.1 Zerene cesonia | reverse complement strand
AGGAAGGTCTGGTGGCGCAGGTAACAACAGCAGGGCTCCTGAAGTTGGTTCCCGGACGAGCTGGAACCCGCCAACAGAAGACACGCCGCCGCCAACGGAGCCCATGCCGACGCCGCCGACGCCGCCCACCATCATACTGTCCATTGATACTTGTGCTGAAACGAGAGGATTCATTATAAGTTTTACATTTATACAAAACATGTACATGCATGTACGACATGGTAACTTTAATAAATTATAAAAAAAACATCATGATATCTCGTTGCATACAAAACAACTGCACATGTTGTAAAAAATAATACATCCAACTTATAAACCATAGTTATAAACCATAGGATGTAGGTAACGTTGTTCTTTATGCAGCTATTAATGCTTCTGGAGTAATTTTTTAACATAACACATTCACAATATTTATAAGAGATCAATTAAGAAAATATTACCAAATCAAGGGCAAACGAAAGGACAAGAAGTCCTAACACCTAGCATACAATAAGATTATAATTCTAGGCTAATCAGCCGCACAATCAATTCTGGTACGGAACTTGTAACACGACAATGGATAAATTATACGTTTAAATGTTAATCTATTCACGCGGTAGGTTGAGCAGTGGAATATCAAGTAAGTGATTTAATGAACTACGCTAGGCCAATGGGTCTAGAGGTGTAACTCGCCTAGGGTCCTGAGTTCGACCCAGAGACGGGTTTACAGCTTGTTATCAACGCGCTTTTTAATAAAAATATCTTAATATATATAAATCTCGTGTCACAATGTTTGTCCTCGATGGACTCCTAAACCACTTAACCAATTATAATAAAATTCGCACACCATGTGCAGTTCGATCCAACTTGAGAGATAGGATAGTTTAAATAATTTTAATTACGATAAATGACAACCCGGGCGGAGCCGGGGCGTGCAGATAGTATAGCTTTTAAAATACAAACATGTTTGTATGTACACGAGTCCTTTAAACTCGTTTTTGAGCAATTTTATACAAACAGATTTAATTCAAACTTTGTACACTTTTTAAGGTTCTATGTAACTACAATAATTCATGAGTTTATCTTATTATCCTGATTAGCACTGCCAGGATTATATATTTTCCTTAATTACATACAAAATATAGAATTTAACTGACAATCACTATAAAACCTAAACAATATAGTGGGGACAATTCACCTTACATGTTCTGAGTGAAGAAAAACATTTTTTCATGTGATAAATAAGTCGATTTATAAAAAAACAACAACTAATTAATACAACTACAGCTCAAACCAGGTGATCGCTGTAGACATAATTTGTATTCCGGCATCTCGCTTCCGCAGAGGGTCGCGTAGGAATGCTAATAGTGTGGGAATAGTCTATTTGTCGACCCCTGGCTAGGAGCCCCGATCTCCCTTGCACTCTGGGAGCCTGGTAATTACACTACGAATTTCCATGTTTTAAAAAACATCTATCTTATTTTGAACAAATTTTACATATTTATTTATAGCAATTAATTATAGATAAAAAATGATGGATGGATGTAGGTATTGTAAAATGGTTACTATGTTTATTTAATAAAGTTGTCGATAAATAATTTTTTTAATTGAAGTTTAAAATGTTCATATTAATTAACATTTAATAGAAAATAAAACCTATATAACCTATACCTACTTCAATATATTCTAAACACAATTATTTGTAAACAAAAAACAATACTGAATTCAAATTGTTAGAACTAGACGTAGTTTAAATGTGATTTAATTCATATAGCATGTAGAAAGAGACAACAAGAAACCAACCGAATGTAAGAAAGGGACAGCAGGTCTGTTACAACAAAAAGATTCGGGTGTTCAATTCAAATGCGATCCATTGTTTAAACTCTAAAACCAGATAAATTATTTATTTTATTCTGATTAGAGTTAAATCGAATGGGAATGTTGGGAAAAAGCGATAAATTATAATGGATTTTGTTTCTCAAAAAACTACTAACAATTTTATTTATTTGTAATGCTTTATTGCACAAAAATAAGTAAATCTTATACAAAGTAATTGGTCAGTACCATTTCATACAGGCGGCCTTACTGCTAAATAGCAAGATCTGCCAGGCAACCTGTATTCCAACCAGGATCCTTTATTTTGTGTGTTTCATAACCACTTGAAATCTTGAAAGCAGTAGGTACTATCTATTTATGGTTTGACACCAGATGGTAAGCGACCGCCGCCCACACACATTTGCAGGGATCAAATCTACAATTGTGATACTAGCTTTTAAAAATGAAAGGGAGACAGAAAGGATGATCGACTGGAGAAGGGAACTGGGATAATATATATAATAACATACAGCTTAAGAAGAAGTGTTTGTTTGGTTTGTCTGAACACTTATTTCAGGAACAATAGTTCAGAAACGGGGAAACGGTGAAGGAAAACATCGTGAGGAAACCGGCCAATCCAAGAATCAAAAGTTCGGCGATATGTGACATGTGCCAACCCGCACTTGGCCAGCGTGGTGGATTATGGCCTGAACCCTCATAGGAGGCCGGTGTCCCAGCAGTGGGAACTGGGCTGAAGCTGAATATGGGCTGATGATGATGATGATGATGATAGTTCAGAATTGAAAAAAAAAATGTATTGAATCCTACTAATATTATAAATGCGAAAGTTTGAAAGGATGTGCGTGTGATTGTTGCTCTTTCACGCAAAAACTACTGAACCGGCTGCAATGAAATTTTCTACGTAGACAGCTGGACAACTGGTTTAACATATAGGCAGCTTTTTATCCCGATATTCCAACGGGATACCGACTTACGCGGGTGAAACCGCGGGGCGCTGCTAGTAGTACATTATTGAGAGAGGCTATAGATAGACGTCATGTATGACGTAGGTAATGTTTAAAGCCTTTTGTGTTACTAATTAGAAAACTCGACCGACTCTTAGGTACAGTGGTTGACGCGTGAGCGTAGAACCGAGGGGTCCTGGGTTCAATTCCCGGAGGGGACGCACAAAAAAAAATATCTCGGTCTGGCAGGACACAGAAGGCTGATCACCTACTTGTCCGTAAAGAAAATCGATCAGTGAAACAGATGTACATCATCTGCCCCATACCCCACTAGGGGACACGGGACTTCATTTTTAATTAGAAAACTCGGTCTAAAACAGTATTTCCGAAGGTAGGATCAAGAAAAATTTGAGGTGCGCTGAAGCGGGGCGGGGGGGCAATTATAGCTGATTCTTGACAACTTATTTATAGTAGGTACGTCAATGGCTGTTTCGGGAGTACTGGAGAGTTTAAGATTATTGCTCTATGAGCTTCACGCAAATATATATTTTTTATTTTTATGCCGGTACAAGCTGCATTGATATGCTAATTTATGATCAGTTAATAGCGACTGCACTTTTTTGAGAATTAGTTGTGTGGTGGTCGGTGTTCCTACTAATATTATAAATGCGAAAGTTTGTAAGGATGTGTGTGTGTTTGTTGCTCTTTCACGCACAAACTACTGAACCGATTGCACGGAAACTTGATACGTAAATAGCTGGACAACTGGCATAACATATAGGCAACTTTTTAACCCGATATTCCTACGGGATTACAGATTTACGCGAGTGAAGCCGCGGGGCGCAGCTAGCGCTTCATAAATGAGAAAGAATAGGAAGTAACTTTCTTATTTTATTGAATACTAGTTGTTCGCCCATGGTACGTATAGGCCCGTAGCCTAAGTCACTCAGTGAAGTTGCAGGTTTCTAATGCTGAAAGGCTTTTTTTTTAAATCGGTCGAGTTGTTTTTGCGTGAAAACGTTATAAACAAACAAATATAAAAAAAGTTTCCTCCTTATAATCTTAGAATAGATATCTATGGGATTTCTCTTTTTCAATGCATGAGCAGATTGTTATTTTACCGACTGAGCTATAAACTCGTATTAAAATGGTACACTAGATAAATCACTGTTATGCAGATATTTAGCGATTTCTGGCGAGATTTTAAGTTCAATATTAAGTAAAGGAGCATCTTTCTTTTAATTGCGTTATGAGTTTTATTTCAGTGATCTCATGGGTACCCACTACGTATCAATTAACCATCAATAATGTACTAAAGTTGAAAAATAACTTTTTTATCGTCACTTCAGCAACGGCAGGTAATTAAGGTGTAATGTGGAAGCACGATATTTAAGTAGTTATTTGATATTTCACCCTTCATTAAGGCCTCAGTGAATTAATTTCAACTTTGTATTTTTACGAACATAACACGACGGCGGTTTGAATAGAAAAATAAATCATTTTTTTTTTATTCTGACACGCTAAAGCAACTGTGTTAGGATCGCGTGAGGTGTCAAATTCCGATCCGTAAGCACTAACGATAATAATCGCCATTACGAAAAAAACTAACACAACACTAAAATTGGTAGAGGCGGGCACCAATCAAAGCCGGCCTTCTTCCCGCGCTTGTCTCTGATTGGTCGAGACGTAAGAAAGGGGTGGCGCCGAGTGGGCGGCAAAAATATTTAGGGCTGGTTACGTTCAACTGTGGTTATCGATAAATGAGTTTTTACGATGCTTTTTTTGTTTGTTTTTTCGGATGATGGATAATTTATGTGTTGAGAGTGACACGAGTTCCGTTTTGTGTGGGAAGCGATTTGGCGGTTGCTAGGGCGATGGGCTTTGATGTTAAAAACAATTCTCGTTCTATAAAATTCATATTACACAATATACTTGTGTTGTTAAACATTTTTTTGAGCAATAATAACAGGCATGAAATATATACTTTTTAAAGAAAACCACTATACTGGTAATTAGCTGTAAGTTTAAATACTGTAATAAAAGTTTGACAAGACAAACATTATAATTGTAAAGCTGGATATGGAGCCACCTATTTAAAGTAAACGTGGCACTCATAAGGTAAGAAGAAGATTACAATATTATTTACTTAATAGGCCTAGTAACTATTATACTTAAATAGTTCCCAGTTTGGGATTTTACTCAGTTTACATTAAATCATCTCATTCTTTTAAATAATCTTTTGAAGATCTGGAGGATTCTATTTTATTTATAACAGGTACATTACAGCTAATTTTACGGTAACTGATTAATTAACACATTATATACTCCCATAGGATGTACCTACACCAATAGTAAGATATAAAAACCAAAAACTATATTACTACGTTCGTTGTATTACGTTTAGTGTAGTATTATTTATATGGATTTGATATCTAAGTGATATTTTTGATTTTTAACCTTTCTTTATTAAGCTATTTCATGTGACTTAAGATCAAAAATCATCTATGGGAAATTTTTTATATAGTTAGTCCGAATACTATTCCTTAAAAATAACTTGCATTACATCCCGCGGTTTACAGCCTTTGTGCCTTATTGAAGTTATAATCTATTTTATGCTAGGTTTGATACAGATTCGATCTGCTATTATTGGACGAAAGACTTTGTGAAGAGGTAAAAAACATACTTCCATACATTTTCACAAACTTTCGCTGTGTGTATTATATCAAAAATAACTGCCATGCAAATTTAATAAAAGGAGGACTCAGGAAAATTATTGGTTTGCAGATTATTAATTCGAACTAAATTTATAAAATACCCACGTGAGACTATTGTAACTCTTACCTACAACTACCACCAGAATTAAACTAACTTCCAAAATTCGAAACATAGGTTTTGGTAAGGGTAAAATCAAACCTAGAAATTCGATACGACCATTAAAGAGCGTAATTGCGCTTAGTGAAAAATAAAAAGGCCGTAATGAAGCAGTCGCCCTCCACTTGAATAAAACCGCGGGCGCGCGCTAGTTGATTACGAAACAAAACGAAACGAAAAACAATAAAACGTTTGCGATGAAAGAAACCGGTGGCCGTAATAAACGGGATCGAGTGTTGGGCAAAAAAATAAATAAATTGGGTCGATGTTGAGATTATTTGTACCGTTTGGTCACATCACTATTTATTGATGTTTTTGTCATACCTCGAAATGAAATAAATTAAAATAAATTAACGTTGAATAATGGTACCGTTTTAATTTTTATACATAATTAGCTAAATACATGTGGTGTAAAAAATAACTTATATTAAAAAAAAAAAATTCATCGGGTAAAGTATAATCGTAGCGAAAGTGGCAGCCGTATCTAGAAAGAAAATGACGTGATTAAAAAAAAAACAAATGCCCGTCTGTTCACGTCAAAACGATCTCAGTTGCAATGCCGCTACTAAAGTGGCATGACGCCGCAGGAGGTGTATTTAAAATCGCTGAGCGACCGGTATCGCTAAAACGGCGCTCTCACAATGTAGTTGGCGCGTAGTTACCAGGCGAGCATGAGTCAGTGGGAGGTGTTACCTGGGTACTGCCAGAGGGGAGCGGCGGGTGCGGGCGCCGGGGTAGGCCACGCCAGCGGGGCGGGGCGGTCATCGCACAGCACGTTGGCCACGCCCACCGTCATGGCCGCCTGCGCTGTATCTGCAATGAAAACAATGCAATGTTTTACTTGATCATTACGTAATGAGTTTACGATAAATAGGAATTTTGTCATGATTAAAACATTTTGTATCGCTTAATTTTGATGATATTCGCTTCATATTTGTCATCATGCGTTTGCATGTTACATTACGGTGGCGATAAACGTGATTAATTCATGACTATATGACCGCGGAATATTTATGTTATTAATCATTATATCAGAAAAAAATCTCATAAAAATATTAGTTATAATGCATTAGGCATTAATATGCGTGAACCGCGATGACATACATTTGAAAAATCTACATTATCACAACAATATATATGTCTATGCGATTCAACTGCGAATAGGATCGATACAGCGCCATTTTGTAACTTCACAGATATTAATTCAAAGGAATCAATAATTCAAGGCAAGAAATAACGGTCGTATTCAATTAAATGCAAATGTTAAGTACAGTTAATTGTATTATTGAAATAAAATAATAATACAGAATCGTCACAGAAAGGTTTCCATTCTCAGTTGAATCGCATACTACTTGTATATAACATTTGTCTCAATACAACCTTTTACGTACAGCGTATCACAAGTCTAGAAATAACACATACGTTTTATACAGGTACCTAAGCAAGTATCATATCATCATATATATATACGTAAATCACTACCAACTTTTATCAAACACAAAAATACTTTCACATGCCTACTTATAGTTACTTATTCCTTCAGCTTATATGTATATATCAAAAACGAAGCGTTCGGGACGTTGGCCACTAACTTCCCCATCAAACACTTTTTAAAACCAATGAACTCAAATGGTGTTGCCAATAACAGAAATGCCCGTGTACAAGAGTCCGGATAAATAATTAAAAGCTAGAAATTAAAAATGTATAACGGATTTTAACGCGATTTATTAATTACATTATTAACCCGACGTTTCGAACATTTTACAGCGAGCGTGGTCATGGGGAGACTCGAATTAAAAGCTATCCAACGAGCATGGAGATAGCAATGTTTCAAGCGCGGCAATATCCGTAATACGGAACTTCACAGGAGACCTAAGGCAACTGATATTGCTCCCAGAATCTCAAATTTAGAATGACAGCGGGCACACAGCTGGATGGACTCTCGTTAGGATGATGATGACATAGTTAGGACTCTGAACGCAGATGGTTGTACAAAGCCAAAAGACGGCAATTACGACACATTTTTTTATGTCATCGATGGCAATGTCGTCGGAGCTGGTGGGTCGACTGATGGTGAGCTCTACCACCGCCCATGAACTTAGATCTGCCATCGACCTTACGCCTCTTCAAATGGATTGCCGACTTCAAATTGGAACGGGATAAAGAATGGATTGACGAGAGGAATAAAGGAAAGGAGAACTGGATAGAAAAGGGTAAGAAAGAGGATATGGGCCTCCGGATTCCCCACTCACGGAACGAAACACAGCAGTATGCTGTTTCACGCCGGTTTTCTGTGGGGATGTGGTACTTCCCCGGTGCGAGCTGGCCCAATTCGTGCCGAAGCATACTCGACTTCCACATTTTACATTATGTGAAGGCCTATCCAACACTGGAATACGGGTCGAATGGATGAAGTTAGTACACTAATTCTGAATTCTTAGCCACGACAATTTAAAGCTAAATTAGACCCAATTAAAGGTCTTCTGTAAAACTTTGTAGATTGTTTCTATTTTCAACGATGATCGAATATAATTCGGATCAATCATTATAAGTCATTTACCAATGAGTAATATTTGAATCCAATATTTTATTGCGCACGTAATAAGTTGCGTTTAAGGGTACCACACCTCAAAAGAAAAACCACCCTTATAGGATGAGATAGTATTTTATTGTCCGTCTGTCTGTCGAAGCCTTTTTCTCCGGATGCGTAAGGGTATAAAACTGTAATTCGTATCAAATACTGAGGTCTAACTGCTGTCCCTTATAGCTGTAAAAAACTTTAAAGCCAACGCAATCAAATGTACCGCCATTTCTGGTGTAAATTTTCGACACTCGCGAGGGAATGAAAACCAGGGTATTTCCCGTGAACTCAGAATCTTGATACTTGGTACCACGCAACGTCTTATAGCCCAGATGAACGATAAATTACGAAAAGCATTTTTAGTTGCGCGAAACCACGCACTTGGTCAGATTCTTTACATATATATACATATATGGGTACATAGTACTTGTATGTAGGTAATACATGATTCAAAGCATTACCTAAGGACATGGCTAACGTGTCGAGTCTGATACTAGGACCCATATCGCAAAGCACTGTCCTGTGTGAGTTTTCTGTGATTGTCACATATGTGCGTTTTCATTAGAGCCATAGTTTCTCTGTTTTTTTATATGCCATAAGCTGGCAATTGCTGCTGGCATAGTGCTGGTGGAAGCTGGTGAGCTGGAATTGTAATATTTATCGTATTTTCATGCAATGGCCAATGATTTGTTTAAAAAGAAAAATATTTTTAATACTAGCTGCACCCGGCAAACGCTGTTCTGCCTTACTCTTATCATTTAGGGGTATGTAAAATAGATGTTAGCCGATTCTCATAGATACCGGATAAACACAAAAAATTTCATCAAAATCGGTCAAGCCGTTTCGGAGGAGCATGGCAACGAAAACTGTGAAACGAGAATTTTATATATTAGAGGTTGGCATGATAATCACTCATGTAATAACTTAAGACAGAATGTCATTTAATTAGAGACTAAATAGATTAACCGACTTGGTATAACATGGATCTCACAACGTTTTACGATAGAGGGACAGACCTGCGAGACTTGGGTTTTTTTACAGGATATTTTTGATGGCATTATATAAATACTAGCTGCGCCCCGCGGTTTCACCCGCGTAACTCCATATCCTGTAGGAATATCGGGATAAAAAGTTGCCTATATATTATTCCAGCTGTCCAGCTGTCAACGTACAAAATTTCATTGCAATCGGTTCAGTGGTTTTTGCATGAAAGAGCAAAAACACACACACATCCTTACAAACTTTCGCATTTATAATATAAGTAGGATAGGATAGTAGGACTAGTAGGACTAGTAGGATTAGTCGGATTCGTTCGTGAAGCGTTTTCGGCATTTGAGCGTAACAAATACAAATCAAACCTGTAAAAGCGTGTTATAAATGATTGTTTGATCATATTTTATGATGTCAAATCTATACTTAATATCTTAAATTCATCACTAATATTATAAAGCTGAAGAGTTTGTTTGTTTGAACGCACTAATCTCAGTAACTAGGTACTGGTCCGATGTGAAAAATTCTTTCAGTTTTAGGTAGCTCATTTATTGAGGAAGGTTATAGGATATATATGCACCTCGTGCGAAGCCGGGGCGGACCGCTAGTATTTTATAGGTGACATAGACAAACGCTTATGACGTATACCATTTAAAGTAGGTATCTACATATATATTGTTTTAGTATAGCCATGGTATACATCTGGTAGCTCCGGGAGTTATATAATTATTATATAGTTATGTTAATATATAGTGATTTTAGATGCAGCCACCTCGTATACTTGCCAGTCGCGACACCATATTGGGAGATTAGAAGTGATAAAGCAGTGTTATATATCTCTTTTCCGAGGTCTCTCTTTCTCTTTTTATTTAGCAACAGACTATTATTCACCTACGCTTACACGTATGAACACAAATCCCTGCTTTTTTAATACAAGCTGTTCGCCCGGGCTGCGCCCGCGGTACATATATAGCCTATGTCACTCAGTGAAGTTGCAGCTTTCTAATATTGAAAGAATTTTTGAAATCTGTCCAGCGGTTTTTGCGTGAAAACGTTACAAACTTACAAATCTTTCCTTTGTAATATTAGTACAGATGGTCTGTAGGTATGATAGTAACCTTCGTATGGGAGGGAATAAGTGTTCACATAACAAATATCAGCTGACAGAACTGAATTTCTCTTAATATATGAGTCTTACTGGGGAAATCACATAAAACGCTTCCCTACTCTGCCTCTAGGTGGTGTGGAAATAGGTTTTTACACGAAAACATGTAATAACTTCAATCACTTCGCCGCTCTACGCCGAAACTAATTAATTATTTTACGAAACATTATCAACTGTTAAAATTTAACTTTTTAACGGATTTTAAACGCGATTTATTCATTATATTACAACCCAACGTCTCCCCGTGATCACGCTCGCTGTAAAGTGTTCGAAACGTCGGGTTAATAATATAACGAATAAATCGCGTTTAAATCCGTTAAGTCTTTAATTTCTAAATGTATAATACTCGCGTAAAATCAAACACAAGAAAATACGTATTATCAACTGTTTGTATCATAACAATATGGATGCAAACAGTTGATAATTTCCCCTAGTTCAATTTAGTTAAAGAAGTTTTTCTTCTGTATTAGATAGAAAGGAGATTTCGTTACTATAATAACTTAACGATACACTATTGTATCGTTAAGTTACAATAGTTACAATAGTAGTAGAAATTCGAGGAACCTTTAAACCTATAGTATCACACCTTATATCTATAAGTAGGTAATGAATAAAAATATAAACTCGCGTTATTATAGAAGCAAAACGATTCAGTTTGGATATTAACGAATAACAATACTTTATATTCCTTTTTAATTAATTGATAGGAGAATCAACTAGAACTAATTTATTCTTAAAATAAAATAAAAATCATATGGATTACGCGTAAGCGTATTTTATATAAATATATATCAAAAACTAACTACTATATACATGATTATTTTATATTTTTAGCAATATTATCTTGGAAGCTAATTGTGAAGAAATAAATAAGATTTACGGTGAATTTGTTGTAGAAGGAAAATAGAATTTGTAATAAATATCTTAAGTTTTTTTAAAGCTGTTTTTTTTTCTAAATTGTTTCCGAGTTTTTTTTATAGTAAAACCGTTAAAGATACGATAATTCTTTAAAAAAGGCAATAAATATTTTAAACCCCTGACGAACTAGCAATTATTCGAAATCTATTAGAATTACGAAAAAAAAGTCGGGTCAAATCCACTTCTTACGAAACGAAATTCCCACAAAGACGTAATACCGGAGCGACAGCGGCGCGCGGAGGCAAAATAACAATTACGACGCAAAGCCACGTGCTGGTATCGCTTTCTCTGTCTTACATATAGATACCTCTCATTCTTTCATCGTGCGTGCATAGAGTACTTAGTAAGTAGTTGTTTTATATTTTAAACGAAACCTGCCAATCTTTAAGCAGTTTTAGCTGGTATACCACATTTTCTACGATTTTGTTTAATTAAAAATATTCACTAAAAACATAAATAAAAATTAACTAAAATTAATTAACTGCAACATAAGGAATATTAAACAGAAATAATATGTATTTTAATCTTGTTTAAGATTATGGCGTGGCACAGTTATTTCAATAATAATAGTAAATTATCTGTACATATCGTATGTTATAACATTTATCACTGCTAACGTCTACTCTGTGTGTTTTTACTCTGCGGCGTACATATCAGTTGACCTTCAACGCAAGCTATATCTGTACTGTTGTATCTTTAGCATTCCTAACGTAAGTGCCTCTCGCTCGCACTTACACTAGAACGCGTAAATACTTAAACACACCTCCTGCGGACTGTTGTCAGCCTAGTATCACGCGCGCTGAAGAAAAGGGTTTATCCGACGCCAAACGACTCTAGAGCCCCTAGGATTTTCCAAATAGACTGACTAGTTTTCCGCAAAAGCTTTAAGAAAAAGTTTTAATATACTACTAAAAGTTCTTAACTCAAGTTAAATGAAGTACAAGCGTAGTAGTAAAGAAGTTTCTGAGCTTACTATTCTATCAGCAGTTCAGTTTTATTTTCAAGTTTTAATCTAGGCCAGTTAAATATCGTCGCCATCCTAGAATAGCAACAACAACGTGCTTGCGTAGTTATCGTAGTGAAGCGTAACGTAAATTCAAATAGAATCGTCGCGTCCGTTGCGTCGCGGCCCGCATCACCGATTTAACGCCAAGAAATTATATAAAAAAGCATGATGTATTTATTTCATAATTAAATTAAATTAAAAGTTTCAAAGATATTTTAAGATTCAATTCAAAGATCTTTTAAGATTCTTCTTTTTATCGGGAGATGATATTTAGATCTATTAAATATGTATTGCTTTGAAATGTTAATTTAAAAAAAGGTCTCTTAAACCGTGAGAGTATAAAGTCAAAAATTGGTGGGTATGTAGAACCAAAAGGTATTTTTAATTTGGAGATAGAGCGGTACAGTAAAAAACTATTATTGTACAAAAAAACCAGGGTATACAAATGAAATAATGTCCGTTTGATTTTTTTTTTTTTATTTATAACAAATGTAACTAACTAGTTTTAACACTTGACGTAAAAACGCATTTTTGTAACGTGGAAAACAAAGGCAGACCACACACACAGAAGTTATAAAAATAATACGTAATACGTAAATATGAGTTAAAGTTGAGTGGCTGTATATGTAACAAGAGAAAGGCCGGGGCAGACCGCTAGTAATAAATGCAAGGTGCAAGCAAGTCAAAATTTTATTAGTTTGGTTAAAAAGCTCTAGAAGAAAAAAAAGTCAAATCCAAACAAACCATTGAAGTCCGTTTCATTGTTTGCAAAATGAGAGAATTCACCAGGAACTCAGCAATGTATCGTAGGTATCGTGGAGATATCCCTCGATCCGTACAGGCCGAGGGTCGCGACACGCGAGAGAGGGAGGATTTCTTGTAGGGTTTGGATATGCTTTTACTGAGTAGGGTTCACACATTATGAAATTTTATTAGTTTTTTTTTAGTATTTTTGAGCAATTTCTTAGTTATTTTTACTTATTGAATTCCGCATATAAAAGAATTTTGAACCGATAATCTTGTTAATTTTAAAACACATTTGTTTAAATATCCTTTATTTTATGCCTAAAATAATATATGCACTTGATGTTATCGCGCTATTACAATTCACAATATATCTTCTATTTCAATTTCATTACTTTAAATTCGCGATGAAAGTAATCTTTTTGATATTCTTTATTGACATATTATATATATTTCTTTAATACAATCAATTCGTTTTGCGGTTCAAACGGAAAAATTACAATTTCATTGATCATAATATAACAGTATGTATTCTTTATGTATAGTTGCGCATTTAATCCGATGACCTATGTAAGCAGTTTCAAATGTCAATTTTATCCAAAACCCCTATAAATTTCTACTTTGCTGCAATCTACGCGTACTTATTCAAAATCAAGACCGCTTTGAATATTTTTCACTCAGTACTTTTTATACATAAAATCGAGAAAAAATATCCACCGATAGTAAATAAATATCATCGTTAATTACACTATCCCGAAATAGCCAGCCCTAATCTCCGGCGGGAAGCACGCCAAATGCTTGTGACGGGCGGCTGGCCCCGAATTGCCGCGACGTGATTAGAAATACTCTGCCATCGGCCTGTCTACTATGTTAGTCATCTCTATCTATGTTATGTTTGTCTGGTATATGAGTGTAATGATAAAACATGAACGTTCAGTCAGTTAGTAGTTATCTCCCCGTTAAGTAATTGATTGATAAATAAATAAAAAGTGCTTAATAATTTAAAAAAACAAATAATGCTGCGGCATTTAGTTTCATACTTTTAAATCGCTATTAGATAAATATTTTTTGCCTTCCCATCCATTTGTAAGGATATATTATATAGAACTCGGATCAAAATCTATTATTCCAAGTTAGACCCTTTATTCTAATGTAAATTTAAATTGCATTGCACTTTAATTTAGCTTTCTGCTGACACTTTAGTCATCTAGTTATATTCTAATTATATATAACTTCTCAGTGAAATCATTAATAGTTCCTGGATAGGATAGTAAGTAGCTTTAATTCCATTGAAACTATATCTTATCTAATAGACCCCAGGCGTTGGAGTTACAGTGTTTTTCCGAAGCTTGTGGACGTGATATTATAAGATCAACTTGAATGTTATGTTTATATGTAAAACCACAACGCCCGGAAAATAACAGGTTCCATTATATATATTTATTTATCCTTGTTTTATACTTTTGGTCAACACGGTGTACTTAATTAGGTAGATTTATAAAGTTAGACGTATATTATTAGTTATTTATTGATGGACTTTATTAGTTATTTCGTTCATTTATTTTTTTATCACAATATTTACATAATTTGTATTATTTTCCTTTAATACGTATACAGGTTTGAGTTTATTATTAGGATTGCAGAAATTTCACCAACGCAGAAACTATTGTATTTAACTGTGTTTTGTATTTCTACTAAATCAGACACAAATTGTATACATATTATTAGTAATAGATGTAAATATATCAATTAACTAATTATTATTTGGGATAGGTGTCTTTCACGAGCGCTGTTTACATTTATTTCGACACCCTCGAGTTGTGAACAATTAATTGTGCGACTAGTGTTAATAAATCAAAAATAATTCATATTTCTGTCATGTGCCCCCAGTTGTCGACCACTCGCTGCGGTTTCACTTCTTTGTTATAATATCACGCAATAATAAGCTTTATCCCATTGAGGTAAAGATCATTTTCCTTTAAATGTTACGTATAAATGCGTCACGCTTTAACAATAACAGCGCTCCTTGAATTTATGCGACCCTAGTAGTTGAAAGTCAACCTTATTCTAGTTGGCATAGAGAAGAAAGAACTAGAAAAGATTAAAAAAAAGTTAAGTTGTTTTTATTGCAAGCATTTGTGACTCGCAGGGGGTGGTCACGGTTCGAGTCGTGGTTATCAACTATAAGTACACAAAAAATCGTAGATGGATTATTCTTTTTGTTTACACCAAGAAACAATAATTTCTTCGCAATAAAAAAAAACCCACGCATCTTCAATACACACATTTGATACACATATTTAGGTATGTATGTATGTATACCAAGAAACATTAGATAAATATGAATTAGGAAAAATCAACAATTCGCCGTTTCACCTATAATATACGATAGCGTATCGCATGTCTAACGGTCATAAACGCACAAGGCGAATTGAAAAAAAAAAAACGCTTGTAAAATTCATGAAGCTATAAAAGCTGGTCGACGCGCAATTTATCTTAATTGTGAAACTCTGATTAGCATATAATTGGCTGGTTTTTGCTTTTCGTACGATAGCTGTTACATCCGCTGCGATGTTATCTATTTCGTGTGTGAGTATTACAATCGAGCTGATTAGTCGTGCCTCGTAAGTAAGACGTCTTGTACACGAGGAATGAATGAATAAATGAATGAAAAGCGTTTGCTATGATTATTAAATTTGCTTTGTTCGTTATTCCGTCAGTGGCCAACTGTAATTGATATTTCTTTTGACGGGGTATCATATTGCCTATACATACAACATGGAAATTATTTTTTGGCATACAATTTATAACCATAATACATTTTAAGCAAATGGACACGTTATATTATATATTGTTTAAATAGGCTTTATAATTTCTGTAACATTCAAGACCAATTATCGTGAAGGAAAATGATAGGAAATAATGGGAAAACCGTCAAAGGAACTTCTTATACGTGTGTTAGTTGTTTTCTATTTAAATATAGGTATAGCATTTTAGAATCGAATGTTGATTATTTTTAAGCACGATTAAATTTTAAATTATAATCATCAAGGTCTGCCACAGTCCATTGATGTGTCCATGAATCGATATTCAAGTAAGTTAAAATAGTTCATTAAACCGCTGCGTATGAATTATAGGAAATAATCGTTATCGTGAAATCGCTCAATCGCTCATATTACACGACAGGTGGAAATTGTTTCATTTTACGATTCCAGCTTGCTTGCGATCAGGTTTTGTGTTTACTTATTGAGGTTAAACATTTTTTATATGAAATTGAGGCGTGGAATTTAAATTAATGATAAATTCAAATCAAAGGGCTCTATAATAATAACGCTTTTACTTTTGCTCACTGTAATAATAATTGAAAGAACGTCTGACATAAAAACAATGTTTTAGATAACATTGTTTTTTATGCTTAAATTATATTTAATATTACGTGGAAAACATTAAGAACAAAACAATGTCGAAATCAACAAAGCAAATGTCGTTATCTTTACATCAGGGAGATTACTAAGACGTTTTAAACCAGTAGTAATTCCAGGGCTTTAAAGTGATGGCGTTACACGACCTATAGTCGTTTACGGTATAGCTCCGTGCACTTTTTCCACTCTGGAATTAGTACTGCTTCATGACGTCACAGTAACCTCACTGATGTAAAAGATAACGAAATGTTTGTGGAATTCGACATTGCTTTATTCTATATGTTTTCACTATAAAATTAAAATTAATTAACCCTCTATATAGAATGATGAAATTTTCTGAGCACCAAAGTGCGGTACCTCACAACTACGCAGTTAGAAATTCTAGCTTGATTTATCTAATTATAGGCACACTAGCTACAAACTGATTAGCATATAATTGTCGGATACGAATCGCTCTTGGCCATAAATCTCAAAGGCCAGATATAACTATGCATTTCAACTACAAATTAACACGCTTCTGCGAACGGTAGAGGAAAACCACAATTACAACGAGTATGGAGCATATTTCATGCGTTTGAAAAACGTTTGAGCTAGCTTTGAATGATTTCATTTTGTTAAAAAGGATGGATTAACATTTATTTTTTTTTTGTTTAGTTCTCAACTGTATGTATGGTGAATTTTTCAACTGGGTACTTGTATCTGTAAAACTGATGTGTACCTATCAGGTGCTTATTAAATCGTCTTGTCAAGTTATGATTTTATTATGTATCTTCTGTTTATTGTATTCGTTATTAATTCCGTTATATGCAATAAAAATATGTTAACCCTTCATCCCTGCACATGGAATGCGAAGATTAAAATGAATCCCTTTTTATGTGCGCAATTATTATGTTGTTTGTTATGAACGGCATTGCAATGATGCGGATAGCGGACGATTCGTCACAAGCACGCATACATCACATATTATGTTGTATTAAATACAAGCTTATATATTTTATATTTGTTTATACAGCAATAATAAAAATGGTCTTAATAGAAAATCTATTTGTAAGAAAGAATTAATCATAAAACTAAAATAAGATTTATTTGAAATTGATTTATCCTAATAATATAATAATAACTTTATCTAGTTTATTGTTAAATAATTAACTATATCAAATATTTAAAAGGATACTTGTAATTTATTATATTCTATCTTCTTTATTCGCAATCGTACTTCAATAATTAAATTTAAATAAATAAACTTAAACGAGGAAGCCGTCCTAAGAAGTTAGTTATTTTTTATTAAATATCGCACCGTTGTAAATACATAGTGCTACTAGGCACTCAGAAGCATCAAAGAGTTTATCGTATCTCTGACGCAACTATTGATAACATCCGTCACGAATCATTTCACGGACTTCGCAATCACACAAGTAGCGATTATATGTTCGTTATTTCAATAATAAAAATTGATGCTCATTTCCTATAAGATTTGCTCTTAGTATCTAGTAGTAAGTACACAGTTTATAAAAATTATAGTCAAGAAAGAAAATAAAACAGAACTTACCTAAATCGTGAAGCCGTTGATTGTCTTTTTGAGATAAGGCAGCGAGGAGGCCAGCATCACCTACTCGTTGTCTCGCAACCGCTATGCCCACGGGAATGGAACCTAAAAAACATTATTTAATATTTTAGGTTAAACATAGAAAAATAAATTATATGAGAAGACGCAAAAATTACAGGAGAGATTTAAATTCACTTTTGTGATTAATGCGAAAAATAAAATCCAACAAAATCCGGCCTTTTAAAGACACGCAACAAAATAATAAATAAAATATGTATTATTGTATTTTGTACAAACTATTTTGTCATAAACGTTGCATCATCACAAAACGAAAAATACCAGGCAATAATGAACTAGCAGTAGATGTTATAAGCAACTGTTTTTAATTTTGTCCAACTAAAAAAATATATATTAGGCCTATATTTTACTTGTTATTAAAACTAAACCATTTAATACATGAGTGTGTGTACAAATAAAATATTATATCTTATATTTTTTCAAAATAAAAGAACAGCCTTTTCGTATTTTAAGGACGTTTAGGCATTATTTGAGACACGTTGACTGTTATTCTAGGCACATTAACAGAAAACGAGCTCACAAAATCACACAAACTTACAAAAATGTCCTTGGACGATTGACATTACAGGAATGACGTAATTAATTGTCGAGTTAACTGAACCGTTATCTGTACGGTACACCCACTGGGAGCTCATGAGCTAAAAAGAGCTTCTAAATTTTAAACTGGTAAATAAAGTCCATTCGGACCGAGGAGTGTAAGTTTATATGTATTTGTAACCTCGTTATCAACCTTCACCCTGATTATATGAGAAATACTGTAGTTTTCATTATACCAGAAGAACATAAGATATAAAGAGCATTGCGCAATTAACACGAGTTTCTGCTACCATTTTAAATAACGATCTCACAAATGTTTATTGTTATTATATCAACCATTATACATTTGTGAGATTTAAAAACAATGTGTTGATAAGAATAGTAGGTATGAACAAAAATATGATACACGTATTTATGAATTAATAGGTATCACTACAGGAAGTCATAATTAGAGATGTTTTTTAAAATGACTAGAGAATAATGAAGTGCAACAAACAGGTTGTCAAACAAAAAACACTCTTGATATTATTATCCATGTTTAAGATAACGTTGATTTATATGCTAATATGATCATCGAGATTATAAGCGGAACTTGATGAAAGATAATATCAATTATTTTTTAAGTTTCATGTTTTGAAGTGAAACTTCTTTAGAATCGTTGTGATTTCAAACCTGATGCAACGGAAAAACGACAGGTATGAGACAGAAA
>NC_052116.1:8132824-8157982 GCF_012273895.1 Zerene cesonia | reverse complement strand
TGAAGTTTCACTTCTATCGTGTGTGAATCGCAAACACACCTTTTTTTAATTTATTAATAATTAAAAATAAAAACAGAAGTCGATTCGTACAAACTAACAACCCAAGGACTAGAGAAACAGTTTAGTGATTTCCATAAATCCCCAGCGACTAGGAGCGCATAACTCACCGTTGTTCAACGAAACTGGTATAGTGGGCGGTTGTTCCGGTTTGTTCCCCGGTGACGCCTGCTCCAGCTTCACGGCGACTAGTTCGGACACGTGCACGTGTTGCGGCTCTCGCTTCACCTGCACAACGTTCTGGCCGGTAACACCCAGCCACGTCACGGGGTTTGTCCGACTGCATCCACCATCAGTATGTATTACCTGAGCATACGTTTGTTTTTATGAATAAACACATTATCTAAGTTAACATTCACGTCATGTATTTAATTCGTATTGCTTCACTGTGCAACGCTCTTCAATACACAATCTTTTTTTAATTTTAAACTACATAGAAAGAAATATGTAGAAGTCCCCTTTCTCAACTTGGTCGTATAGTCTCTGATAGAGATACATTACCTCTATGAGTAGTTTTAACCACACACATGAGAATGAGCAAGCTATAATTTTGTACCTACTACTTAAAAAGCAGACATACTTTGTGTATAAAAGTTATTTTGTTGACTCGTTGGAATCATCAATATTTTGTCTTTTAACATTACACATTATTATTAGGATATCATACCTTCTTAGGAGAATTCGTGAGACAAGTATTGCAAGTTCGCTTTGCTTGTTCGGTTTTGATTGTCAAGGGCTGCATCATATTGACGCCTTCCATTAACTGACGCTGATCAGGGCAGCAGAGTGATTCGGGCATACATGATTTTCCCATTTTAGCCTCTTCCATCTTGCTGCTGTCCCTGTTGTAAATATAAATAAATTAAAACATTTTCACTTGATTATTTTTTATGTTTTATTTTTATAATTTAACAGGAAAAGACAGACAGACTACTTTTGAACACTTTAATGAAGAAAATGTTAGTTTAATTTTGTTTGATGGGCTAGCTAACTAGTTGACATAATTAGGTGGTCCATATAAATAATTTACCTACTAAAGTTACTGTATCCATTATTATTAACATACAGCAAAATCACTTTCTGACAAATCCTGATATGAAAAAGTACCACGAAAAGGTATATATAACATATCAAGGGAATGGAACATACTTATCAGCGACTAACAGCCGGTTGCAGTTGAGCAGTTCTAGCTGTAGGGGCGAGTAAGGGGAGTTGGGCGGCGGCGTGGGCACGCCGAACGTCGACAGCGACGTGGAGAACAGGCTCTCGGTTACTGTTGGAACAATGTTAATAAAAAAAATAACTCCTTGTCCTTTATGCCTTGCTAGTCTTACACGATATCTTTCGCCAGGTAATGCAAGAGGGTATTTCTTTGGTAGTTTTTGACCTAATGCTAAAACAAAAGTACTTAATTTTGTAAATTTCACGAGAACGACATTATTTTTTCTATATGTTAGTTAGAAGACTTTATAAAAAATTTGATTTCGATTCAACATTTCTACAACACAAAAAAATATCTCTCAACAAAATTTATAACATACATTTTAAAACATTATAAGTATACAATTTGAATATAGTCCATAAAGAAATAAAACCTATACTTAAACTTTATATGTTTCCAGTAAACATGATTATACATAATTATTGTCTTAATATACGAAGGAACAACAAAACTGTGTAAAAGATCTGTATAAAAAAACATCTACTACTAATAGGTAAGACTGTAATTTGTTTATAGCACGTTTTTACTTCGATTCTTATCTAAATGATGATGTAACAGGATACTTTTTAAAGTTAGTCAACGGAACGTGACTGAGCGTAGATTGTTCTAAAGCATATCAACTGCAAATCAAATTTAAAAGGTCATTTTATGTTATAACGCCACAGAATATATAACACCCCTTTTAATTATTTCATTTTTTATTGCAGTTGATACCTTTTTCATGATATTTCTCATGATTAAATTTATAAGGGTCACCACATTCTAAACACGCATTGAATCGTATTCTGGCAACCCTACACGATGCGCGGGAGTCGCCTGGGGTTCGACACGGCCGTAATTAAGGTCTATCCCGAGGGACACCCAAAATAGATTGCCAACTCGACTCATGCACATTCGTACGATTATGGTTTTAAAGGGTTTTTAAATGGAAATGATCGTTTTATATGGCAAAGAACAGGTTAGAGTACTTCTATTTTGTAGCTGTATTAATGTCTATTATGATAGGAAATAATCTTAATTGAGATAAGATAAATGGAGTTTCAAGTGTTACTACAAGCGAAGCATCTGTAAGGATTACAGAACTATAAAACTAAACTTTTTTGGCACGATTAAATATTATTTCTGTCATTATAAATGCAAACGTGTTTGTTTGATTTTCTTCCACGTCGCAACAGAATTTAAGACACGTTTTTTTGTGTCTAGTTCGGAGTAACAGTTAGTTAGTCTCATAGAATAATTTTAACCGTTTTGAACGTCATTTCCACGGGAAGGTCATTAAGTATTCGAATCACTTCAATTTTCTAAGTTCTGATAGATGGCGCTGATGGAATGATGAAATAAGGACAATACAGTTATATCAAAATTTAGAAAATTATATCCACACTTGATTAAATAAATCGTAGGGGCTGACGAGAGATCCTACTAATCCTACTAATATTATAAATGCGAAAGTTTGTAAGGATGTGTGTGTTCGTTACTCTTTCACGCAAAAACTACTGAACCGATTGCAATAAAATTTGGTAGGTAGATAGCCGGACAACTGGAATAACACATAGGCAACTTTTATCCTGATATTCCTACGGGATACACACGTACGCGGTCGAAATCGCGCGGCGCAGCTAGTGTTATATAAAAATCAATGTTCAATTTATCTTAGGGTGCTATAGCTACGATATAATACGAATTAGTTGGTTATATTTTAAATGAAAACTCTTATTTTGTGAAAATATAAGCATGAAAATAATGCATTAATACCTTTTTGGTATTAATGCATTATGTTTACCATGGCATTTATCACCATATTAAACAAACATTACCACCAACTATTTTAATTTTTCATTCACACAGTAATGGTAGATAGGTAGTAGGTATATAAGGTATATTAGATAGGAACATTATTTTATCTCCCCATCAAACTACGTTCACTCACGAGCATCTGTATAATTAACAATAAAGCCTTTCGCGGCATATTTCTCGGGAAACATTACCGATTGGTCACGCTAATCCGTATATTCAAGTGAACATACAAACAGAGGATCCAAGCTGTCACATGCATTACACGGCTGCCACTCAGATGGAGGCGAATTGAACTGATAGCGCCTTTTATTTTTATACCTCGGAACTAATTTTGGAAGTCTACATGGGGAGTCGCACCCACTCTTAAATAATTTTGTTTTAGAGTTTGACTAAAAGGATTAAATATGCCTTAAAATTTTATTTCAATATTCGTTTAAGTTATACTTCTGATAAACGATTTGAGGATAAACCATTTAGGTTAATTTTCGAAAGATTAGCTACAGAACAGATTGTTATATAAGTAAATTGAATCCCAACAGGAATAGATAGGTAATCCTACTAATATTATAAATGCGAACGTTTGTAAGGATGTGTGTGTGTTTGTTGCTCTTTCACGCTAGGACTACTGAACCGATTGCAATGAAATTTGGTACGTAAACTTTTTATCCCGATATTCCTACGGTATACGGACTTATGCGGGTGAAACCGCGGGGCGCAGCTAGTTGATTATAATAGAACCCTCATAGGCTGGTATCCCAGCAGTGGGAACATAATATATGAGTTGATGATGATGAAGTAAAAGATTCAAAGACAGAGACAAAAAAGTTCATTATTTATAGGTTTATCATTTGCAAATTACATTTCACTAAAAACAAATCTGTCGAAAAAAAAAATAAAAAAAACTGAGAATAAAATGGAAATGTCTACTTATGATTTGAGTATGGCAATTGTTCTTCAACTGCTGAAATATTAGTCGATCCTTCTGAGTATCCAGGATATTTGGGAAACGACTGAGCCGATTTTAGTAGGACCATCGTTGGATAAATATAAATAATATTTCATTGGATATTGTGCCTGAATGATAATTTTACGATACCCTTACCCATGAAAAAAGACGATGTTTACGTGAAATCTAAGTGAGTAAAGCCGAGAGTGGAGACTTTAAATAAAACCATAGGTTGACAATTAATTTAATATACCTACGTAAGCACTTTTACTTTCGTCGGAAATTAAAAATCTTTTAAATAATTAGGTGAGATAATAATAAAAAAATCGAAGCAATTAATTATTAAATCGATTGAAAATTAAATAATGCCCTAAATAAAAAAAGCACGATCGGTAATTAAAACCCGATAAAAACTCTTTAACTATTTACCTCACAATAAAAGTAAATAAAGTACCAGGGCGACATAACGATAGGTATAGTATGTCTTTAATGTAGGTTATCGATTCGTATAAAACGAGTTTATGGGCAGTGATGCGCGAGCCATAATCTATCGTGCACGGTCGGCCACTCATATGAAGTGAATTAATAAATCGGACGGACTAAACGCGTGGGGACAGAGACGAATTTAACATTGTGTTTATTCACAGGGCCTTTATTAATGTTAACTAATAACTAATAACGAAAATTGTAATAACATACATCACCGATTTTAAATTCAATAATTTTGTATTTATCATAAATCTGGATTGAATTGTATGGAAAATAAATACACTATATATTATATGACTAAAAGTGTAATGTTATTATATATATATATATATATATATATATATATATATATATATATATATATATATATATATATATATATATATATATATATATATATATATATATATATATATATATATATATATATATATATATATATATATATATATATATATATATATATATATATATATATATATATATATATATATATATATATATATATAAGATATCATTCTGTTCAAAGACGAATGTTTCTATCTTCGCACGAACAGATAACAATTTACATTTCTATTACTTTAAATCACGTTAGCAATGAAATATTGAATTAAAAAAAAGTACCTTAGGGCTTTTATACTAAGAAGTGCCGTAAAACCTTATATGGATGAAAATAAACAATTACGACCATATTAAAACTTATAAAACTTGTGGTCTTTTAATCGATACTAAAATTATAAAGAGGATTTTTTAGACTGTGTTTTGTTTTATCTGAGGTCATCAAAAGTAAATCAAGAATTTATTAACATTTTTTTAATAACGCAGCAATAAGCCAACCGTTCTCAATATCAAGCCTTCGATATTCAAATATAAGGCCCCAATTGTTAACGATTAGACACACACCGGGGCCCCGGGGATACAATGTCACTAAGTGTCACGTTACACTATAAAAGATCCGTCCATTATCTCGATTTAAATTGATTTTTTTTCCAAACCACAAGCTGCAAGGGAGCTTTCCACTATTCACGGTGATTTGTCACGGCTCTGAACAAATGTAATTATTAAATCTCTTTTATATGGAATTTACTAGCCTTTGTATGAAGTATTGAGAGGTTTTAGAAAAGATGTTTTATAATAACACTGTGAGAAGGGATTTATTTAATTAAAACAATAATAGAGGATAAATCGAACTAGGCACAGAATTCAAAATTCATTAAGTTATATATTATAAATCTTCTTTTTCAGTTTCTAAATGCAATAAATTATAAGTGATATTCAGGCAAAAGCAATATAAGAGCAATATAATAAGAGTATCCTATCACCCAAGTCAGCTCATAGCCAGTCTCTATATCAAATTTCATCAAAATCGGTTCAGTAGTTTCAGCATGATTGACGGACAAACATACAAACAAACAAATTTTCACATTTATAATATTGTGTGTCTATATGCCAACTGAAGTTAAAACAAAGTTTATTGAATAAAACAAAAGTATATCACTATTATTTAACAACTAGCTGCGCCCGCGGTTTCACCCGCGTAAGTCTGTATCCCATAGGGATATCGGGATAAAAAGTTGCCTATATGTTATTCCAGTTATCCAACTATCTACATACCAAATTTCATTGCAATCGGTTCAGGAGATTTTGTGTGAATGTAAAAAAACTAAAATGTCAACACTTGAATACTAATTGCGATTCCTAGCCCTACAGCTTTAATGATTTACTAGGGCCTTGCAATTGATTCGGATCAAACTAGGTCCCTACACAAATCGGGTCTAATCTGTCACCCACTGTAGGTGACAAATTGACAGCTTTGGAGTCACTTACAGTGAGTGACATGCCATCGCTCCTCCGGGAGCCGACATCTGGTTCGACTTAGCTATTTTTTAGATGAAATCATCTTGATAGAAGATGTCTATTTTTTGTGCTATGAACGAAGTGTCTTATTTTTGAACGTTTATTAAAATATTGTTCGATACATTTTTTTTATTTTTATTGGACAATGGAACTGGTGGGTCGCCTGATGGTAAGCGCTACCATCCCCATGGGCATTTGGAGAGGCGTAATGTCGATAAAAGTGGATTGCCGATTTCACATTAGAATAAAGGAAAGGACTGGGTAAGGAAAAGGATATGGGCCATCGTGTCACCAATATTTAAAACGAAAGCTGCATCCCCTTGGTAGAGTAACTACTATACAATGGAGACGGCCATTCGGGGGCGCAGAATCAAGGGTCCGGGGTTCGATTCCCGGTGGGGACTGACAAAAACAAAGATACTTAGTGACATAAACAAGATTTTTGGTATTGTTAGCATTACTGGAGAACCCACAATGTTTGATTTGATTGTGAAATTGAAAATTATTCGAGATTAGACCTCATTTAAGTAGAGTAGGGTAGCATGCAAATATCAACCGGTAACCCGGTGGACGTAATTTTTGAAGTGAAACTTCTTTAGAATCGTTGTGATTTCAAACCTGATGCAACGGAAAAAACGACAGGTAAGAGACAGAAATACAAAAATGTGTAGAATGAAGCCGGCAAAAAATGAGACGGAAATATACACACTATTTTATAATTTATATATATTCATCTCATTCTTTTGTCGATTTACTGAAGTTTCACTCCTATCGTGTGTGAATCGCACACACACCTTTTTTTATCCTTCGAATGAATGAAATGTGATATTCACCATGCTATTAGAAACAAACTAATAAAAAAGGAAAAGAACGAATAATTATATGATACGATATTTTGTAGTACAAATTATTAGGTATAGTCTGTGAATAAAACTTTAATATGGTTCAAAAGTTCAAAGCTTGTTTCAACAAACGTGCTATTGTGTTTTACACAGCATCGTAATGTTTTAGTTATTATTAAAAGTTCATTCTTGTATGAGTGAAAATGACATTTTTCTTAAATAACAAACAGCTAGTGCAGCTTAAGTGAACGTCCGATTTTATACAGAAATAGAAAATTTTAACTGATTTTAAACACGATTTATTACACTTTTCATTAAGTCGACGTTTCGAACACTTTACAGGGTATGTGGTCTCGTGGGTCTCAGACGATGTCTTGAAGGTCATAAAAATGATAAAAAATATAATGAAATAATCGTTCAACTTAAAATTTGTTAAGAGCAATTAAATGTGTAAATTATAATCATAACTAATTAAAAATGTTATTTACCTTTGTGAATTGAGGTCCTGTTAGTGGTCCCTTGACTTGGAAACAATGAGTACAGGGGGAATCTCGCAACACCTGTATCAAAACAATTATATTTTTATAATACCTACTATAAAATCGTAGAATAAAAAATATACCTACATATTTAAATATGTAGAACTCTGTTCCAAATTTAAAATTAATTTGAGTAGAATTGACTATTTAAACAAATACAAAAAAATAAAAAAAAGTCAGTAAGATTTTTTATAGACATGTTTTTATGTAAGTTTCGATACATTGCAATGTGCCCCCCAATCGAGAACCTTCTAATCCAATCACGTTTTGTTAATACCATAATTTATTTCAATATAATACTTAACAAATTAATGATAGATATTAAATCTGTCACGCAATTAATAAGAGCTATTTAAGCAAAAATGTTTTAATTTTTTTTATTGAAAAATAGTAAATAAAATAAATAAATGTCCGGAGGAAGGAAGGAAGGCTTGCCGCATTCCAACGTAAAATCGAAATTTGTATCACGTCGAGTACCAGGCTCACATACCTTGTTGGAGATCAGAGGGCGGGCGGGAGCGGGCGCCCCCCGCCGCCCCGCCCAGCATCGCCCCTCGTGTTGAACCACCTCACCACCTGCGACAGACATACCAACTTAGTATTCATTTGCTTAATGGAACGGTTGCTAAAAGTTGAGTAATGTTAAAATATAGTAATTTTTACGATCGATTGAAGCAGGCTCAAATAAGTTACAGGACAAACTAATAACTCATTATTGAAACATTAAGAAATTCAATTCAAATTTAAAAATTCTCCTTGAATGAAACAGGGCTTACTTTGAAAACATTGCTATAACTTTTTACAGTAGGTACATACCGACTTTAAATTAAAATATTCTCGCAACATTAATTTCAGTAGGATTTAAACAGGCGTTCAGGAAATTTCAAGAATTTTTATGTTAAAAATCATTAGGAATATTTAGCTCTTGCATAAAATTTTTAATAAAAATGTTCCCGAGCTTAACGCGTTACAAGGGAATGCTTTTAGCAAACTACCGCGCTATTCATAACATAATACTGCGTCGTTTGCATTTCAGACTTTCATATAATTTATATTTTCCTAGTAATACGAGCCAGTAAATCCACTAGCTATGTATGAGATGGATGGGATTTTTGTAAACTGAATTGAAATTGCAATGGGAATGAATAAATTTAATTGATAAGTAAAATATATGGGTTTTTATGAATAAAAAATATTTTTAAAACAAAAATAAAACCAACTTCAATAGCCCCAAATAGGCACTGAAAAGCGAAAAATAAATTAATATAATTTATGATAAGCGCATATACGTCAGTCAGTAGTCTAAATAGGTTGATAAATACTACGCGCAAGTGTCTACTTTTCTATATACCTACCTAGTATCTACCGTTCAAATGAATTCAAACAAATATCACCGATTTGATAGATTTGATTATTCTCGAATAACTAACTGCCTAAATATGGTTTTGAAGTCGAATTAATTTTATGTTAAAAAAATGTGTTTTAACTTTTAAGATTTTATTGCATTGTTAGTTAGCTTATAATCGAGATTCTATTATCAGATGATAATGGGTCGGACCAACTTCCCTTTTGAAAACTATAAATTTTTACAATTGATTACGGTAAAAAAATAATTTCGTAATTAATTATATAAAAGACTGTAATATAAAGATTACAAAAAAATATATATATAATGAATGAAATTATTTTTTCGTTTATAATCTCGTGAGAGTAATTACGCATTCCGTTTGTGTAACCACTAACCAGTTCTATTTTAAATTAATGAAAGTACAATTGTTTATGAATACCTCACGACATTTATATACAATTTTGAAAGTTTGTAATAAAACTGCAACATATTTCAAACCTTTAATTAGTAATAAAGTTTACAACAATACAAATACGAGCAATTTATAATGTAATATAAACGTTAATTTCTAATGAATTCAGAAACGGTCCAGCAAAAACCTAATAAGCATACAAATGTGAAATTGCCAGTTACCACCGCAATACGATCCTTATTGCCTGGTACGAGAATCGAATATGGTGTTAAAAAACAAGGCGGCGAAATAGACGGACAGACAAAAAAAGCTTATTGTGTGAAAGATGTGGAATAAATTACGATAAACCCGTTTGGATGTTTTTATGTAGCACGGATTTATTTGTATGGGTTTCTTTGAATCGCGCTTCAAGCGATCAGATTCTAGTTAGGTGTGCATTAGGTTTATGGGAAGTGACACGAAGTTAATTAATTCCCATTAAAAATCCGAACCCATTCCTGCGAGGTTTCTTCCTTTTTTGTTTATTAAATATTTTATCTATTGAATAACAAGCTTTTTTTCATTAACCGTGATATTCTTTATTGGTATTTTATAATTAAACAAAAAGGTTTACCGTCACGAAAATTATTTCAACAATCCGCTTATTTAACGAATAAAAAACAAATCAATTAACAATCAATATAATTGGTTGCTAATTTGTTTAATGCAATGTAATTAAGAATCAATTAGACGCAATAAACGGATACATTATTATCAATTATACTATAATAAAATTTTAATTTCGTATCTAGTTTTTTTTTAACTTACTACTACCAGTAATGGATGCTAACTACTCTTTATTTTTAGAGATGTTATACAATTTAACAAAATGAGACATCTTTTTTATCTACTGAATTATAATTAAATTTCGTAAACAAACACACTTTAAAAATCTACAATGGAGATGCATTCAAATCGTGATTTCAAAAATAGGTAACTTACAACTTAACTTAACTTACTTGTTATGACAAGGAAAAAATACATGGTATTTGTTCGTAATTATAGCGTCTAATTTCCTCTTTCACAGTAGGTTATTCATGCTATCTTATACAATTCTTTATGCTCCCCATATAAAAAGAACACAATTATAAAAGACTCACGATGAAATGAAAAGCACTTATATTTGGTATACTTTTTGTAAATTGCTTGCAAGAGTACTCAAAAACTCCCAATTAGTCAATTTGTTAACTAAAGTTTGAATGTGACGAGCTCATTAGTGAGACAGTTAAGTTAAATGAACTATTTGAATGCCATAAAATATTTGAAAGGACACTAAATTGTTCTCAACTCAAAATTTGGAGCCGGAGCAAGTAAGGTATCTTTTTATAGTGCAATTAAATAGGCCTCATATTTTTATGGTTGCCGGGTCGTTCAGAATATTTTTGTAACTGGGTTTCTATAACCCTCTTTATTTTAAATATGACTCATAGGGAAAATAATAAAACTTAATAAGTTTCTATGGTGAGAAATTATTCGTTCTCTCTATAATTTTAATTTTAAAACGGACAGTTTCAGTTTAGGAGACGTAAAACGTACATAGCTATCTATACATTGTAATTTGTAACGTTTTTCATGGATCATTTTTAAATCAACATGAATGAAAAATTTAGCATTTACTCATTATGTAAAGTACGTGTGTGTGTGTTTCTTTATCAATTTAAAGTTTTTTGATGCCGGTATATAATCCCTACTAATCCCTACTAATATTATAAATGCGAAAGTAACTCTGTCTGTCTGTCTGTCTGTTACGCTTTCACGCCAAAACCACTGAACCGATTTTGACAAAATTTGGTATGAAGATAGAACTGAACTTGGGAAAGGACATAGGATACTTTTTATCGCGAAAAAAGGGTAGAAAGGGTTGAAAGAGGGGATGAAAGTTTGTATGAAAGTTCGTTATTGTCAAACCGATTTTGATGAAACTTGGTATGTAGATGGAGCTAAACGTGGGAAAGAACAAAACATACTTTTTAATACGAAGAAAATATTCCTTACCATGTCGCGCGATATAACCGAATTATACGCGGGCGAAGCCGCGGGCGAAAAGCTAGTATAAAAATAAATCGCCAATATGTTGCTACGACAAAAACTTGGGTCCATAAATTCGGTAATTTTTGTTTAGGCATAAGAAAGTTTTTATGAAGAGAAAAATGTACCACGGGTGAAGCCGGGGCGGACCGTTTGTTGGGTATAAAATTAGCCAGCCATTCGTCCCGGTCCACCCGCGTATCGTCTTTTAGGGTTTTCAAATATTTTATGAACTTTGCGAATTAATGCTGAAATAGATCCTGCCAAACCAAAACTCGTTAAAATTCGTTCGGTTGTTAGAGTTTGTTGTCTATCAGATCAGTATGTATTAATCAATAATGTGTTATAGCTTTGCTCAACTATGTGTTTACTTTTTTGAGAGTAACTGAACTTAGAGCATAACAAGCTTCAATTATTTACTGAGGAGACATTTCAAAACATCTGTTTTTTTATCCGAATATCCGAATTACGGGTAAGAAAGCATTATTTTTAATCAATCTTGGTATATAATTATTTTTGAACAGTACTTACTTAGTATTTAGTTATTTAATAAAATACCAGGGTATCATAAAGCCTGATGAATGGTTAAAGGCATTACGTACTTCTAGGAATACTCTAATTTCAATTAGACGTAAGCAATCAACTCCCAAAGGCGATTTAGTGCGGCTTCTCTCCCGGAAGAGGGCGCTGCCTGGCAACCGACTTCGGTGCGGAAAATAAAAGGAACTTCAGTGAGACATTGGAGATCACATGTCCATATCCGAATAAATATAATCGTTTTTTACACTTTTCCTTTATAAATACTTATGTACCTATAAAAAATAAAAGATCCATAAAATGCCTATAAAAATTAACCCGTGATTACGGGTAATTTTAAAGTATTAAAAAACGTACGACTTTTTCAATGCCATTTTTACAATAAACGTAGTCCGTACATTAATTATCAATTAATTAATTTAATTAAACCTTTTGTACGGATCTCGATCGTTTTTAACACTTATTCAATTATATAAAGGAATGTTTTTCTTATAGCATACCAATAAGTAATACTGTAGGTACCTACCTAATTTATTTTTTTTACGTAAATGTTCCAAAGGAACCTATTTTAACAAACAACAAACGGCCAATCAATCAATATATTTATATTCTTTAACTAGACACGTTTAATGATCATAAAAATTATAGCTAATATAATGAGCCCCTTTACACGTTTACAAACAAAGCATCAAAGGGTTTTTCGATAAAAGATAACACAAGCTCCAATTAAAATAATATCCATCTGCCCCAAACCAACTTAAAATAATAATAGTTGGGGTGGAGTTTAACAATTACGTAATTGCGCTAATTACAGACGTGTAAATTAACTAACTAAACGCGAGACAACAATAATTGATACTGGCGCCTTTTTTATTATCCTCTTGAATTTCTGTGTCCCTGGTATTTACCTTTTGTATTAGATCATATTTGCCGACTGTCCGTTGACCCAGTCTGTTTGTTTTATTCACGCCAGTAAGCCAGCCATATTTTAATACAACCTGCATTTCAATAATATCGATTGAGTAGTTTTTATCTACATTAATTTTATAGTAATTAATTAGCACATATTGCATTTTTTTCTTCAGATTTTTTTGAAACCAGTCACGAGAACGTTATATCTTTAGTTTTTTTTCTATTTAGGTTTCTGGCGCGTAGTCAGACAATGCCGGAGTATCATCCGCAAAGTTTATTAAATTGTCTATCCCTTACGTATCCTTTTACAGGTCTTATTAACAACATCATTCATATATCATCATCATCATTCATATAAACATTATTCATAATTGAAAAACAATGTTAAAAATATCAACATACGAGTACAAAACAATCAATTAAACTTCAAAATATTGTTTTTTTTTTTAATAAAACCATTTACTTACATCCCTAGCTTGTATCCGATTTATTACGTATTCTATCCAAAGTCATTAGTCCGATTCTTTTATCAACACTTCTACTAAATATAACTAGATATGCATCTTATATTGTGTAAGGGTCCACTTAGTCTCGCCCAGACGTGGCCAAATATTTACCGAGCACACGGGACGCTTGCCTTCCCTTTCTCGGATACGATATATAAAATACAAGGGAACAGTTGTATAGAAAATAAAAACAATATTTTATACTAGTTGCGCCCCGCGGTTTCACCCGCGTAAGTCCGTATCCCGTAGGAATATGGGGATAAAAAGTTGCCTACATGTTATTCCAGTTGTCCAGCTGTCTACGTACCAAATTTCATTGCAATCGGTTTAGTAGTTTTTGCGTGAAAGAGCAACAAACACACAGACATCCTTACAAACTTTCGCATTTATAATATTAGTAGGACAGTAGAATAGGATTTAAAAAAAACATCTGTGGTGGTGAGATTGGATTAGCTTACAATAGAAATATAGAAGTATGGGATTTACCATCTATAATGCAACTAATACACAGACTCGTCGGCATTCTATTATAAAAATTCTTAGAATCCACGTACAAAGGTATGGATCGAGTTTATTTAAAAAAGTGAAATATTTATCATTATTCGAATTACCATAACTTTTAAATGGAATATTTTATAGCAGTCTTTACAACTTCCGGATGTATTCCGTTTAATTTATGTGTCATATTTTTTATCTGCGACAAAATAATTAAAAATAATTCTATGTACAAATTTTTGAAATCCGAAATTTTTAAGACGAATGAACTACGTAGACATATTTAGACAAAACTACTGAACCACATTGGTAAAACTTCATAAGGAGATAGGTAAGGTGAGCATCATACTGGCATTTAATAGTACCTCCCACGCAAGGGAAGTTAGCAAATTACTACCGCGATTTTTACTTAATAGTAATAATAAAACTGAATAATAAAAATAGTAATAATACTATTAATAAGAAATACTGACTTATTAATAAGATACACTATTTTTTATTTAAATTAAATAAATAAAAAATTATTTATTTGCCTTTACAATCATTAAACTACTGAGTAGTATTAACGTTGTGAAAGACTAGTGTCTGAAATAGGTCGTAAAAAGACCTGTAAAATAAAAGTTAAACTATAGGTTCAATTATGTCGTAGATATATTTAAAGTTCAGAGGGAAATAATAAATATAATTAATAATAGCAATATACTAAATAATAGCAAAGATGGAAATAATAACTATAATAAATAATAGTATTATAATAAATAATAGCAATCGTAGAAATGTGGCTAGGTTATTACCTATTATCCTACAATTGTTATAAAAGAATCAGAACCAGCATATTTGCTGTTCTGATTCTGATTCTGAGTTCTTTTAATTCCATAAAAACTATTTTTATTAATAGTAGTAAATTTATTTTATATCTATATCCTACTCTATGTATTATCACCAGACAATTTAAAGCAAAGTCGCTTCCCGCGTCTGTCCCTATGTATGTATGTACGCTAAGATCCTTAAAAATACACAACAGATTTTGATTGGGTTTTTTTTATATATAAATAGATTAATGAGGAAGGTTATTTATATGTATAATAACATTTATTAAACAGCTTCGAATTAAACGCGTTCTAAGCCGCGGGCAAAAGATACCTTATCAATTCGACGTTTATTTTTGTAATACTAGTTGTAACCCGTGGCGTAACTCACGTGACCACAATCTATCTTTGTAAGAAATTTCATACAGATACTAAAACGAGTAACAAACATCCATACATTCATCCATTAATCCATACTTACAACCGTTCGCATTTATATTATTATAGAAGGATTGTCGGAATTACTCAATTTTTGGATATGTCAGTCTACATTTCTTAATTAAACAAATACCTAGCAACTGTAATGTGGAATGTCTCAGAAATTGCTTAGTGCGTTTAAATTTCTGAATAAAACTTATCTTTTAAGACCAGTAACAAAAACACGTAAAATTTATCAAAAATATACCAGCGGGGAGCTAAAAAATTGAAAATTTAAACCTAAAAAACGTTATTAAAGTGCGAAATTCTATTGAGAATTTAGTAAATAAATGCTCTGAATGTTATAATAGTTTTACAAATATCATTTTTCACAAATTATAGAGAGCTGCTTCATTAAGATTTGATATACCAAACAGTTTCAAGTTACAGGTATATCTTAATACAAGTTAAATGAAAGAAAAAATGCTTCTAATTAAAAAATATTCGCCTTTATTAACTTTAATAAGTGTAATTGGAAGTCAATTGACTTCCGTCCGTTTGTAGTGGGTCAAAGCCAAGTCTAAAGAATTCGCTTACATACAAACATCCAGGTGAAGCGTGTTAAAAAAACGCAGGGAATATGAAAACATAAATCATATAATACCTATCTAAAATGGTTCGTATTTATATAATATATAAATATATTTCTGCACTAAGCATGCACCAAGCTATTAAAAATACGTACGCTTATTGGTACGAATACAAAATATAAATACATCGCACACTACAAATACTTTTAGTTATTCACGCACACATACAATCATGCAAGTGTGTGCACTACGTCCAGAGAGAATGTTTACGTAGGGGTGGCTACCCCTACGTAGTTATGCCGCCCTGGTACTCGCTGATGTAATTATCCCAAGCACGAGCCCTCTTTTTAAGGGGGAGGGTAAACAAAATATTTGCTAACATATACCGAAAATAGCGAGAGATATGAAAAATTCTTAACTAATTTATATTGCCGCGTATTTTAGTCATGCTAACAATAAAAAGGTTTATTTAGAGAATTTCTTCTAATTATTGTACCCTACATAGGTATTCGATAACTTAATTTATACACAAACAACGTAATATTTACATAAATTGCAACAGGTCTTTGCACTATAGTACATTCAATTAATAAATGTGTCTATTTTATTAAAATTTATGTAAACATACACAATTAAACAGTCATTGTTTAATCTGATAATAACTGCTATCCATATAAGACGAATTTATTTATAAAGTCTTAAAAGAACCCTTTCCTGTTCAGATTTTACTTCATCCTAAAAGTTCATGATAATGGACCAACTAGTAGTAGAACCTATAGGTTTTGATACCTACACCTTTATCTATCCGATATCTTTTGATCGCGTCGACCAATAGTTGTTTTTTTTTTTCAGAGCCTATGGACAAGTAACAAAGATATATAGAAGTTACAAGATAGATTTCAGTATTTGTTAGAATAGAAATATAAAAATTAAAAATTGAGAAGATACTCCTTAGTATCCTCAACGCTGCCTGCCTAAGCTCTTTTGAATGTCAATATTGACTACAGATAAGATAAGGTGTTCAAATAAGCAAGCGTCCGGGAACATTTTTTATTATTTAAAATGACTCCTTGTTAAATGATCCATCGATCTATATCGATGCTTATAGCGCAAAAGTTTGTAAGTATGGATGTATGCATGGATGTTTTTTAGTTTTTCACGCGAATACAGCTTATCATAACTGTATTAATTTGGTACAGGGATGGATAGGCTACTCTTTACGCGGGTACCACGCGAGTGACGCCGCGGGTTCATGCTAGTATAGTCTATATATAAAATGGTTCATATATTTATCGATTTTCCTGCTTCTGACGTGAGAAATAAAGGCGATCAAATAAATAAAATATAAAAATAAAAAAAACACACTATAGTCGTTCTCCTTTTTCATTACCGACTATATTAAATATGATTAAAAAAGTAGGACTTTTAATTATGTTTAGAATGTAAATATACGAAACTGTCATATTAACGACGTGTTTAACTGCAATCAAAATTTTACACACACAATTAAAATTCACATCAATTTAAATGAAAATGTTAAATATTGCCCATTTAACAGTCTAAAGAAATAAATAAAAAACTCAACTCAAACTAGACTGCTTCGTAATTATCGTTTTAAATTTCGAATGGCATCTCAATGAATTAAAAAAGCAATTGAATCCAATTTACGTACGACGGGGAACTAAACCAAAGATTCGGATAAAAAATGCACTGAAAAAAAATTTTAGGACAAAAAATGCGCCACGATAGTTCGTTGAATGCGACAAAAAATGAATGAAAAAATCTCATCATAGCTACAGTGAGTAGGGATAGGGTGTGTCAGGTTAGTTATCGATGTTTTTTATTTAATTTTTAACCGATTTTTCCGAAACGAGTGATGTTTTATAATGTGTTCTTTTAGCCAGCTTTGTAAAACGCTTGGATAGACTTTAGCCGGATGTGTCGTTAGATATGCATTAGTTGTTAGTGTAAAACTGGGTAATTTATTAATTCTGGCAGGTTTTTGCACTTTTTTCGCGGTTACCCTTTATACAAAATATGCTTGTATTAAAATTAGCTTTAACAATATTCCCGAAAATAAACTAAAAAATAAACAAATATAGAAATACATACAGTAAAGCGATTTAGTACATTCCTTTATAAGGAATTAAAAGTATAATAAATACGTTAGTATGGTATAAATGAAACATTTTGACCTAAACAGCATCCAACGCAATAAAAACGTTTAGAATATTACTATAATAAATTTCTTTAATACATATGAGCAACGTGAAGTTCAAAATAAATCATACCTCAGAATAACTTCACCATATAAGATCAATAATGAATACGTCAAGGCATTCTGAATCAATGATCGACACAATGATACGAATCAAATTAATAACTATTCATGAACCAAATACCAAAATTGTTGAACACAACAAATTACGGTTAAATCAAACAAAAACGGAGTACCTATGATAATGGCTATAATTATTTAGAATATTTCCATCGCTTACAATACCAATTAGGTACAGTCCGGCATAGCCGAGCGAGCGCGGCGTGTCGGCCGAGTCATTGGTGCATTCGTGCTATTAACTGCGATCTCGCAAGATAATTGCTTTTGTAATTTACATAACAATCACTTACTGCTGTTTTGAAATACAGCGCTGCATCCACAAAAAGGACATCTTAATGATCGTCACTGAATATTCAGAGTTATACAAACATGCAATTGTAACAGTGAAATTGTTAATTCAACGAGCTTCGGTGCTTTTCTGGTCGTGCTTGGTGCAGCGAGGCGTTGCAACTTGTAATTCCGTTTACGCATTTATCACTATCAGCTTAATAATCTCACAATAATTTTATATGAAACACTTTATATTGTTTAATTATATCAGTATGCGGAATGTCTGTAACCAATTAGGGAGACGTAATTAAACGACAGACATTTTTACTAATATGTGTTAAAATGGCGTATATTAAAAATATAAAATACCCAATCTACACGTATAAACTCATACATTGATACCTAATAAAATCACATTTCCGGTATTTCTAAGCTGTTTATATTAATTTACTAAGCAAAAACGAATCTAACACAAATCAAATATTTTACATGAGTAACAAAAGACGCTTTCAAAAACGTTACAAAGTGGAATGCCACATGAAATGAATTGTTGTAAAAACAATCGAGTTGCGTAGTCACTAGCCACCAATCGACATTCCGGCCTTATCGTGATCATATCGGCGCGCATCACTAACCGTGTTTATGCCTTATAAATGCTGCAAACAATGTCTTTTTGTATAGAAGTCTACGGTAGCGAATATCAAGAAAAATTCTTTCGTTAATTAGAAATGGAGTGAATGGCATATTAATCTTGAATGTTACGATACTCTGCAGACAACATATTTTCTTTAATTGTAAATCGAATGCCATACCATAAACTATAAAAAACAAAAGCGAAGTTCTACTAATGGATTTATTAAATTAATACATTTATCGATGCTCCCACGTACATCACTATCTTGTTTTCACAGCAAGGGCGCTACCTGGCTAGGTAGGCGTTTCCGAGAACTCCGTCACTTGATATTGATAACGCGATAAGCGACGGAATAAATATGCGCCGCGTTACGATTGTTCATGTGCTGGTTTTAGGAACAAATTGTTTTTGTGCTTCGCGTGTTCTATGAAAATCGCAGAACGGGACACCGTTTCGTGTTTATGTTCGCCTGGTTATTGAGTTTTGCTAGTAGGAGGTGGATTGATTTCCACTTCATTGTGCCGATGACACATCTGCGACTGACTGACTCATTTATTGATTTATTGTTTACACTTTTTTGCAATTTCATAAGATTATAAAAATATATTATTTAATAGAATCCTTTTTAATTTAGTATTATGTAGTTGTATTTGTATGGAGATCAAAATGAGCATACATACATAGTCATTATTTGCATTTTAATTTAATTTTTGATTTAACTTAGGTTATTGCATTCATCGAATTTCACATTTCAAATTTAAAAATCGAAAATTTTCAAGACTAAAACAGAAATATGTTGAGATTTTTGTAGAATTTTTATAAACATCGTTTTTGTCGTACTGTTTTTAATATCCGTTGTCGATTAAATATTTCTCATTGAGTTATTCGCAAATCACCCAATTTAAGTATATTGAAACTGACATAAGCTACGTCGTATTAACTAGATTTTTTAGCGCATACCAAAATAATCGAATAATCGTATGTTTGCAATAAATGCGAGGCCACTCAGGGAAGGGAAAGGGAGCTAATGAGATTATCCTGCACCTGCCGGAGGAAATGCACGGTTACGTCCAACTAATGGTCCTCTGTGAGTAATTCGATTTAAAAACGTTAATTATCAAAGCGAATATGGACTCCTAGTAGATTGTTTGATGTTACCTACACACACACATGCCTGGCAGGCTTACCTACGTATGTGAAAAAGCTTTAAAGGAGTTTTTATGTTTTCTCTGTGTATCTGTCTACATCGTATTTTTAATCTACATACTGTCAGGCTCACAGTATAATAAATAAATTACAAATTCAAAATTTCGTTGTGTAAATTTAAAGCTCATTTATTAAACAACAATCAGCATGTCTTGAACATGGGTTAGAAAATTGACTTTATGACGGTCAAATACGCGGGCTCAAGCTAGCAAAGTAGCATTGTTATTTCGTACTGAGGATAACAGCTGTGATTCAGAGTTAGGAAGTGTGTCACTGACTGAGTCAGCGCTGATATCGGTTCCTAGAACATTATGTCACTGGAGAGCAAGTGCAGTGATAGCCTTTGAGAATTTGTTTACAAGTACCCACAACATAGTAGGTACAGTGTGTACATATGTCGCTAATACCAAAGTCCGTTTAGATAATTTTCCTTGAATACATGGATGGTTAATCATATCAATACAGATAATTAACTTGTTTTTTTGTTTGAGTGTGTTATACTTAGAAATAACTGATCCGATTTTAAAAGTTCTTTCACCGTTGGATATGGACAGGATTCGTGAGTGCTATAGGCTATAATATATGGGCAAACCCGGGGTAAAATACAAAAACAAAAACAAAAGTTAAACTTAAAAAAAAGGGAGATAAAGCACAGAAGGCGGCCATATCACATTGAATCTTCCTCTTGAATCGCTCTATCTATTAAGAAAACCCATCAAAATCCGTTGAGTAGTTAAAGATTTAAGCATACATAACGTCATAGGGACATGGGGACAGAGAAAGCTACTTTGTGTTATACTATGTTGCGATTATAGAATACAGATTTGTAAACACTGTGCTCACGCGACTGCAATTCCTCGTAAAGACTTACGTCTAATAGGTCTAGAAGATTTACCTGAAACAATAACATAATTATTAATTAATTTTTATTTAAACTTAAAAACAGGATCATGCAATATATAGGTATGCTTATTTATTTTCGACAAGTTTTCTTTCAATTCTAATAACGTCATCTATAAACGAATTGTAATGAAAATCTATACTAATAACTAGCTGCACCCGGCAAACGCTGTTCTGCCTTACCCTTATTATTTAGGGGTATGAAAAATAGATGTTGGCCGATTCTCATAGATACCGGATAAGCACAAAAAATTTTATCAAAATCGGTCAAGCCGTTTTGGAGGAGTATGGCAACGAAATCTGTGACACGAGAATTGTATATATTAGATAAAGATTTTCTGAAGGGTTTCTCTGTTCGGATGTGCTATTCTTAGGAAATACTAGTTCGATTTGAAAAACAGTTACATCTCTTCGTTTATCTGGCATTATCAGAAAATGATCCACTCATCCGTTTTATTTCCTGTATCATATCGCAAAAGGGAGACATGTATGGAGATTTCAATTACACATTACTATCTTGCCTTTAGCTTCTAGCGGTTTTCTATGAGGATAATATACGTACTATAAGTCAATCTATTTTTATGTAATGCGTAGGTAATTAAATATGATATAAAAGATACATTACTTGCATAGATCTTGTCTGTGCTTCCGTGAAAGCTACATCTAATCGAATGTCATTAATTTTATTATGTAAATTATATAAATAAAGAAATAAATAGTGTATTAATAATGTAATCATTGTGGGAGTCGAGCACGCTTCGGCACGAATTGGGCCAGCTCGCACCGGGGAAGTACCACACCCCCACAGAAAACCGGCGTGAAATAGTGGCATGCCACTGTGTTTCGTACGGTGAGTGGGGGAGCCGGAGGCCCGTTTCCTTTTCCTCACCCGTCCTAGTCCATTCCTTCTTTCCAGTCGTTAATCTTTTCCTTTTCCCTTACCCCATAAAAGCGGGCAGCGCATTCACAGAGGTACTACCTTTGTGAATGTTTATGGGCGGTGGTGATCGTTTACCATCAGGCGAACCACCAGCTCAGCTGCCCGCTATGACATAAAAAAAAAAATGTTTTATAATTTAATTTTTTTAGAGCTGTATAATTTAATTTTTTAAACAATGACCACATATAGGTATACATTAACCGATTTATTTAAAAAGAGCAACTACGGAGTTTCTTGCCGGCTCTTCTCTGTGGAAACTGCTTTCGGAACTGGTGGGAAAAGTTAAAACTATTCTTTGACGATCAAAAGTGTCTATATGAAGTCTAATTGAATAAATACATGTTTGAGTTTGAGTTGAGTTTGATATAGACTAGATGTCTTTTTGTAATGTTTTACTTACTAAACACGTCATTTATGTTTTATTACATTCATAATTTTCCTTTCTTTTTGATGTTATTATTGTGTGTTGAAATAAATGGATCTTTCTTATAGATATTCATTAAGGAGTAGGTAAACTTATATAATTGTCATGGTTCCTTTTTAAAACCAAGTAATTAATTGTTGATCCATTTGTCTTGAGTATGTTTGTTCGTCAGTTCGTTTTAAGTCTAAACTGCTGAACATTCTATCTTGTACTTATTATTCTGTGATACTACATTTATACATATAACTATATACTCATATATACATAGAACTCACGGGCTATAGCATTCTTTATATAGCTCATGTCTTATTCTGGTGTAAAAGCTTCAATATCGTAGTTTCATTAAAAAATATTAGTAGATTTTATGTGATAAAGTAACAAACATCCATCCATCCATCCACCCATCCATACTTACAAAATTTTGCGTTCAATATAAACAGATGAAAGATATTGTACGTCAAAATAACTTGAAAGCTGATATTGGGTGAAAATGTGTGAGATGTATGCAAACGAAGCCGCGGGCGGGAAGCTAGTTCAATTCAACAAATGGTGTAATGGATATAATATACTTTTTATTTCCACAGCCCTGTCTCCGACTGTCGTAATCGTTCCTACACTTCTGTGGAGTAGAACAAGTTATGGCATATAGCGATTTATTAATTCTTATATTTTTTGGATTTTTTACAAAATGTATACTCAATACTTATTTATTATTCTTTATCGTTTCTTTATATCGGACATACTTATATATGTATTTATAGATATTAAAGAAACACAAGATAAAACAATAGTCTACTTGATGTTTTATTAAATATAAGTATATAAATCGATATATAGTACTTTAGTTTCCAAACTAAAAAAAAATTGAAACTCTATTTCATACGTTCACAAAATGTATATAAATATATATTGGCAAACCTTACCTTTACCCATTATAATAAATAAGTTACAAATTTCCCAGACCTACAATCACAAAACAAATTACAGTAACCATGGCAACGCGGGCGAATATAACGAATTTTCAAATTTATGTTTCATTTACTACTCTACATAAAAATTATACAGATCAATAAACGTCGGGTTTTAAATTAAATACTATAAAAAGTCGCATAACATTTACATATTCGTTATATAGAAGCAATAAATCATTTGCGTCGTGATATTTTATTTAAAGTTTACCATAAATATTGCAAAGATATTCGATACAGGTATCTTACGTATATAAAAAAAACCGCCAGCTTTGTTAAATTAAATAACAGTTAAATATCATAGGTTTTCATCTTATATGATTAGTTGCAAAAATAGTTTAACACGATATACATTTGTTTTTTGTTCATTGTGCATAATTTTCAAATAACATTAATCCCAAAAATCCACATTTTACTAAGAGTTTTTTTGTTGTACTTCTTATAATAAAAATACCAGCCCGAATTACGTTGTATCTTCCTACCATATTACAAATGCGAAAGTTTATAAGGATGTGTGTGTGTTTGTTGCTCTTTCACACAAAAACTACTGAACTGATTGCAATGAAATTTGGTACGTTGATAGCCGGATAACTGGAATAACATATAGGCAACTTTTTATCCCGATATTCCTACCGGATACGGACTTACGCGGGTGAAACCGCGGGGCGCAGCAAGTAAGTTTTTTTAAAAATATTGGATATTCGTTTCTAGGTCTTGTGTCAGTTATCTGAGTCCGAGGTAGTTTGTGTTATGCGTACGTTAATCATTAAGTCAGTTTAGACGTAATTCTATTTCTGAGATAGTTAATAATTTTCAAATGTTAAATGTCACAACAATATTAGTCTGTCTGTCTGAAATTTGAGTCCTGTCTCTCCCTTATATACTGGATTGGCGGAGACAATAATTAAGAGAAAAAGGGATATTTAATAAACAGTTCCCGCTAACACTTGCCCCTTGGCCCGGTGAGACGTAGTACACCATTACTCATCGGTCAAACGCGCCCCAGGGAAGAGCGAGACGGCATCTCGAACGGTTCGAGTTTTTGTCGATTATTTATCGAACCAATATCGCCTGAATTGTCGAAGAGCGTGAAGAGTATTTTTTTTTTCTTGAAATAAAATTAGAAGAAAACATTTCAGCTAATTGTACAATAGATACGTTTATTTTGTCTAATAAATTGAGAGGCAAAGTTTATCTACTTTAGGGGACAGGTTATAATAATGACTAGTGGTCCGCCCGGCTTCGCCCGTAGTACATATATAGCCTACAGCCTTCCTAAAAATGGGCTAACATGGCAGAATTTTTCAAATCGGACCAGTAGTTCCTGAGCTTAGTGGATTAGCGTTTAAACAAACAAACTCTTCAACTTTGTAATATTAGTATAGATTACTTTAGAAAGAAAGATACATTTATTTATCTGGAATAGCACAACACACACAAACTAAACCAAAAAAGCACAAACATATTCAAATAAAAAACATAGCACACAACGCTTAACTGATCGATTTTCTCAATACGTTTAACTATAAAACAAAATAACTGGAATTAACAATCAAGATTGGGCTCCATATGAGGACAAATACAATTTAATGTTAGAACGGATACAGAATAAATTCATGAGACATTTATATTTCAA
>NC_052116.1:8120638-8131824 GCF_012273895.1 Zerene cesonia | reverse complement strand
AAAAAAAAAAAAAAAAAAAGATAACATCGCAATCTATTCATTTGCTTAAACTAGCGTCACTGTTATAAAAAGTCACTTATACATTGGCAGATTTACTTAGACATTGGGAAATTTCTTCAGTGAAATCGGGAGTTACATTTAAAGAAAAATAAGCTTTATGTTTATAAATCTAATTGTTTATTAATTGGACCACCTCGCGCCGGGGTAGTACCATATCCTACAGAAAACCAGTGTGAAATCGTATTATGCTACGTGTGGCCAGCGGGGGTGTGTGGTGGTGATCGCTTACCATCAGGCGAACCACCAGCTCAGTTGCCCGCTTCTGTAGTATAAAACAAAGTCACTTTCTCTGCCCTATGCACCTATGTATGCTTAAATCTTTAAAACTACGCAACGGATTTTGATGCGCTTTTTTTAATACATAGAGTGATTCAAGAGGAAGGTTTTTATCTATAATACCGTCTATTAAACTACTCCCGAGTTTAAAGCGTGCGAAGCCGCGGGCATAAGCTAGTATATCATATCTACGCTAGTGAAGGTACTACGCAATAACCTTTCCCTTTTCCATGTTACCCACAGAGCTACGCACGTTATTTCCTAACATATCCAAGGCTCAGCTGGTTTTTTAATCCGTAGCCCATTGCAAAGGAAGTTGATAAATTATAAACGGGATTGGTTAATGTCAAGATCGAATTAAGCCATACGTAGTGACCTTTTTCCACTGCAAATGTAATGAATAAAACATTAGTGAGCAATGATCCTTGACTTTTGCCGTTTGCTTCGGTTTGTACAAATATAAACTACAAACAATTAAACATAGATATTGGTATGGGACTTCAAAGGCGCCGAGTTTTTGTACGAGCCTAATGCTGTCTTTGTCTATATGGACCAGAAGGATAAGGATAGAATGTTGCTTGGGATAAAAACCCAATGGAGTTGGCATCTATTTATTTACTATTTAAAAAATAAGATAACGATATTTATACTCGAATATGGGAAAAATTAAGTAGAGATTACTACCAAGCAATAAGGCTGCTTTTTGCTATTTGTTTAAGTTTTTTTGTTCGCCTTTCTCATATATATTTTTTAATGTAATGCACTATTTTCATTCATTCATCACATTACATACATTCTATATTTATATATACATAATTATATATAACAGTTTTTTACACGCATTGAGAATCATATGAGATATGAGTAGGATTTAATTTTGTTATATTGCCATGTTTCACATGAAAGCAGTGACTGAAATATTCGTAAAAGATTAGACTTGCTTTATTGAATACCTAGACATATTTCATATCGTTTGAGGCGGGATATGGTGTAACTTTCTTCTGAAAGATAATTCATAAAAGTCAGTCACATGCGTTCAAACAATTGTGCAATGAACGAATGTTTGTAACATTCATGGGTACTTTTTATGGAGGACTTTGTTATTTTATAGATTGATCGTTACGATACAACAGGTTTACAGGTTATTTTGTGCATCTTGTGTGATGCCTACTGTGCATTTATAATAAAAACTAGCTGCGCCCCGCTTTCACCCACGTAAGTCCGTATCCCGTAAGAATATCGGGCTAAAAGTTGCCTATGTTGTATGTATGTTGTATGGTATTCCAGTTGTCCAGCTGTCTACATAACAAATTTCATTGCAATCGGTTCAGTAGTTTTTGCGCCACATCCTTACAAACTTTCGCATTTATAAATTTAGTAGGATAGGACTAGTAGGATAAGACTAGTAGGAAGTAAGATTAGTAGGATCCTATCCTAGGCATTCGCCCTCGTCGTCGTCATATTTTAGATGAAAGTTTCTGTAACATTTTAACGCTTTCGATGTTTAGCAACGGTTGGGACGATCACAAATTGTTTTTTTTTTTACGTCATGGACGGGTGACCAATTTTATAATAGACACTCTAGCCTAATTGTACGGAACCCTTAATCTCGCGTGTCGAGCCGCACTTGATCGTTTTTTATTCCACATTACTACACTTAGTCATTCAAATAAGTCCTAAAACACTAACTAATGAACACTAACGAACTAATAAACATAATGTACATTAATTTATTCAGTAACAAACAAATACAAGTAGATCCTGGTTGGATGCTAATCAGCGCGTGCGCAGGATCGATTTATGGATCTATCCTTCAGATTTATGACCGATTAGGCATTATTTACCGGTTCTATTTGTTTTTAATAGCGGTAATGTTATTACTGCTAAATTTAGGTTCGCTGTATTTAAGGATCATAATGATTTAATGATGATAGTGATTTCTTTAAAAGGCCATTTGACAACCTTAAGTTTAGTGGTTACTGGTTTGGTTAGTGTAGAAGTCCTAAGTTTATATGCAGAGAAATATAGGTACCTAAATTAAGTGTAATGTTATGAATAAAGTCTATTTGGTTGGTTCTGAATGTTATTTGTTTTTAATTTAGTACAGAAAGCTTAGAAGGAGGAAGATGTCTTATGGCTATCGGCTAGATCGCGAAAAATTCTTATAAATTCTCGAAACAAAGAAACTAACATAAACGGAATTCAAAAAAGGGTCATAAATATAAATATGTTTGTTCGCTACTGCTTCACGCAAAAAATACTGAACGGATTTGGTTGAAATTTGGTATGCTGATAGATTATGACCTGAATTCATATGTAGGCTACATTTCCGGACAAACAAACAAAAAAAATCGCTAAATATCCAAAGTATCCTTTCATCTCAGCTATCGAAATGTCACTGACGAAGGTCACAGGTATAGCTCCCGGGTTCACCGCGCATGCGCCGTGCTGACCGCACTACATCGATACAGTTCACCCCAAAAACATTGACGAGCGATTATCACCCTTAACATCTATAACATAAGACGTTGTTTCTAACTCCTGTATTCCTCGACCGCAACGCAAAGTTTGTCCAACCCTCGCTTGCGGTATGCAAAATTAAGATAACGCATTTGTATTGCGATCATGTTTGAGAGGAAGGGAAAATTTTTGATTTTCGACTTTATTCCTATGACGTTAGAATATAATTCAGCATGGCAAAATGATATAATACCGATACGTGTTAGTTACGTGTGATTTTGATAGCATCTCATTAAGGAGTACATAATATTATCATATAGATAAATAGATAAATAGAGAAACTTCCGAATAGATTCCTAAACATGGAAATAGAGACATTTCTATTCGACTTAACAAATGAATACATTTTTTTCTCTTGATATAATAAATTACGTCTCATTTCCATAATATTACGTGAGTAAGTATATAACTTCAAAAATAAAGAAAACATAGTATCGCATGGAACTTCTCAAGCATATGTACTCATATATAATAGGTACATGTTATGACAAATTACAATAAATTTAATTTTTAGTCGTATAGCATTCAAATGCAATATATTTAAAAAGTTTTTTTGAGAATAGAAATATTTCGATCACGAGACGGGACGGGTGGCCGAGAGGTCAGGCATTGTCACGGTTCGGCGAATGACGCGGGTTCAAATCCCGCTTCGTAATTGATTCCCAACTAATAATAACTTAATCACACTTATATAATAATTGTGAAAGTTTGTTTGGATGTTTGTCCATCAATCACACTGAAACGTGCTGAACGGATTTTGATGAAATTTGGTACATATACCGTATATAGTAATAGGATACTTTTCATCCCGATGAAACGCTCCCTTGAAATAAAACAGGCTTCTTGATGTTCGGGCGGAGCCGGGACGAACGTCTAGTATTTAATATATCGGATAATTATCCTTAACTCCCGTCGCCTTTTCCTTCCTTATATCCAATATCCGCATATCCAAAACCCCTACTTCTGCAATTGTTCGAGCGAGGTTACCAGGTCAGCTATCAGGTTTACTACCAGTTCGATTACCCACTCTTTCATAAAAATATGCTACTAATTTAATAAACGTGTGCTTATGGAATGTGCTCAATAAATAAAATATTATAAATAAGTACGGTCAAAGGAGTAATTCCGAAACATTTAACATTTTTCAACAGTTAATAATAAGTCACTAAGTTAGCTGCTCAGTTAAAGCGAGCCATAATAAGTAAATATTATTGTCTGAAGCATAACAATAGTTTTGCTTATATTATCGCAGTCAAAACAGGATACGTGAAAAATAAATAGCGTACTCTAATAAACAAAAGACTGTGCGTAAACTACTTAGTATGTAAGCGATAGTGATAACTTTATATCAGAATAGCTGCGCCCCGCGGTTTCAGCCGCATAAGGCCATATCCCGTAGAAATATCGGGATAAAAAGTTGCCTATATGTTATTCCAGTTGTCCAGCTATATACGTGCCAAATTTCATTGCAATCGGTTCAGTAGTTTTTGCGTGAAAGAGTAACAAACACACACATCCTCACAAACTTTCGCATTTATAATATTAGTAGGATAGGATAGTAGAATTAGTAGGATTGTCGTCAAGCGAAATCTTTATATTTTCGAGTGTGGGAGTCGAGCATACTATGGTACGAATTGGGCCAGCTCGCACCGGGGAAGTACCACAACTCCACAGAAGATTGCGTGAAATAGTACCTACTGTTTCGAGACTTTTCCTCACCTTTCCTTAGTATTCCCGACGTCAATTCTTTCCTTATCCTTTACAGTTTAAAAGCGAATAACGCATTTGAAGTGGTCGTAATACTACAATGTTCATGGGCGGTGGTGATCGCTTACCATCAGGCGAACCACCGGCTCAGTTGCCGACTATTACTTAAGAAACAGCACACATTATTGGTTTTTATTTAAATAAAAATTACAAGCGAAACTAGTGTAGGTACATTATAAAATTTTAACAGAAAGTTGGGGCAACTTACTCGGGACCGTCGTACCGAAGTTTAAAAGCTGGATGTTTGGTAAGTAACACTATCAAAATTAACACAGACTTCATTGCAACTCCACAAAATGTATTCATTAAAATAATTATACCTAAGTACCATGTATATTTACATATTTTTACTTATAGCATTTATTATCGATGAAAGTATAGAGGTTATTTTTGAAGAATCATCATCATCATCATCATCAGCCCATATATGTTCCCACTGCTGGGACACAGGCCTCCTATGAGGGTACAGGCCATAATCCACCACGCTGGCCAAGTGCGGGTTGGCAGATGTCACATGTCGTCGAACTTTTTTAATGAAGAATCGTCGTCGAATTTTTGAAGAATCATCTCGTGTTTATTCGTCAAAATGACACGTTGATTTTCGTGTGTTCGTCTGTGAATATATTTCTTTGGCATGCTGATACATGGTTTTATGGTACAGATACAAATTACTAATATATGTGGCGTCAGTTGATCAGTCAGTTAAACAATGATCAAATAAAAATCCTACTAATATTATAAATGCGAAAGTTTGTAAGGATGTGTTTGTATGTTGTTACTCTTTCACGCAAAAACTACTGAACCGAGTGCAATGAAATTTGGTACGTAGACAGCTGGACAACTGGAATAGTATATAGGCCACTTTTTATCCCGATATTCCTAAGAGATACGGACTGATGCGGCTGAAACCGCGGGGCGCAGCTAGTATTATATAAAGTACGTGTTTGAAGTCGGTCGATTTTCTTTACTAACAAGTAGATGACCAACCTTTTCTGTTCTGGTCGAAGACAGGGCTGTGCCAGGGCCCCTCGGTTCTAGGTTTGTACGTAACCGTACCAATAATCTATCAGCCTTCCCTTATTTCATATAGCTCCAACATACTAGGGTAAGATTATAATTCTATCGTCCATATGATGACTCGTGACTCACTCATATTCAATAAACTTATATCTTAATACATCTTCTGAATATAATATATTGATACACCTAGTAACGGTTCGTTAATATAATTACTTTACGCGATTCCTTACCTTAACGCCCATACAATACAAGTGAATTTTCTTTAACAAAATAGAGCTAAGACCTTTGCCTCTGTTATTACCATCATCATCATGCAATAAGTCAACATAAGTCACGCCTGTGACTGCGCTTGTGATTGCAGTTGTGTAGTTTGTATAGTGTAGATAATAATATATGTGTGTACGTATATCACATAATTGACAAAATTCTAAATGGGAAATGATTTATAAGACATGAATAACTGGAATTGTTCATAATGAACGAATAACTCTTTCATTTGTAGAATAATTGTCTCCTTAAACTAAATCACTACATAGTATAAAACAGAGTCGCTTTCTTTATTCCTATGTCCCTATATTTGCTTAAATCTTTAAAGCTATGCAGCGGATTTTGATGGGGTTTTTTTAATAGACAGTGATTCAAGAGGAAAGTTTATATGTATAACTAGCTGCGCCCCGCGGTTTCACCCGCGTAAGTCCGTATCCCGTAGGAATATCGGGATAAAAAATAGATGTTGGCCGATTCTCAGACCTACCCAATATGCTTACCAAATTTCAGAGGAATCGGTCAAGCCGTTTCGGAGGAGTATGGCAACGAAAACTGTGACACGAGAATTTTATATATATAGATAGATAACATCTATTAAACTACTCCGAATTAACGCATGCGAAGCCGCGGGCAAAGGCTAGTTAGCTATATAACATAAAAGTAATGAAAACATTCATTCAAGTTAAATACAACTTCGCCTTTCATAAGGGGCAACTTCTGAAAATCCGATGTTTATATAGATATTGTTGATTCTAACTGCTTATGATTACAGTGCCATCTTATCTCTGGAATGAAGGGTCTCGTCACCGTTGCTACAGCGTAACCTTTAGAATAATGTTAAACCTTCAAAACAATATTACAGGCATTAAAATAGCTCTCGGTAAATTCTTAAAATTTAGAAAGAGGGCAATACAACACGTGCAGAGCATGATGTAGTGAACAATGACAATTCAACATCTTTGGTTAAATTTATCGTAATTTCAAAGAGTTGATGGCACTGTATTTATTCTTTGGATTCCGGAATACGATATTTCGTTTGTTTTTTGATAAACATATCATAAATCTCGTATGAATTTATACAAGGTATAATAAAGGCACCTCCTGTTCCCACTGAGGACAGATTTATACAGATGAAAAGAGACAATAGTTTTGGTAAATGTTTATATGAAGCGTAGATACTCTACGCTAAGGATATTTCCTTAGTCATCATTTAATCCCGTGATATTTCACGGGATTAGATAATAACTAGGTATTGTTTTAATTGATTTTTGACCATAATATACTATTTCCATGCTTATAACACCGACGGCACAGCACATACTAAATTAATTGTTTAAATGCCTACGAATCGAAGTGCCAATTGAAAAATCATAAGCGTTATTTAAAAAATAATTTGTAACGTCGATTTATTTAGTAGAAGGTCTATAGTAGAAGCTTATATCATAAATTTGTATAAAAATGTATCCACTATGTTGCAATGTTTAATCCTATCCTGGTAATATTATAAATGCGAAAGTTTGTAAGGATGTGTGTGTGTTTGTTACTCTTTCACGCAAAAACTATGGAACTGATTGCAATTTGGTATGGATACTGGACAACTGGAATAACATATTGCCAACTTTTTATCCCGATATTCCTATGGGATAGGGACTTACGCGGGTGAAGGGGGGCGCAGCTAGTTCTTAATGTACAAAACATGTAAAATATAAACAAGCTATCTATAACCCTTAGAATGTTATAAGATTTTTCTCTTGTCTATCCTATATTAGAAAAATTGATGGAATATCAAGGAGACAAATAATTTTTCAAAATGTTGGCCCATATCAAGGACACCGACCGACACACGTTCTGTTTCGACAAGAGCCATTGTAATGTTGACTCTTTAATGGCACTCAAAAATCTAAATTAGTTGCGCAATAAAAGTGAATTAAAGGGCTTTGTTATTCGAAATGTAATGGCCATTGTTTTATGGTCGAACATTGTTGCACGGGCGTGCTGTCATAGACATATTGCGTTACATAGTTGTCGCAGTTACGGTTCAAGGCGTTTGAGGGTCTCTTCCAATGTAAATACCTAACATAACAAACTGTATATCGCATACTAGCTGTTCGCCCCGGCTTCGCCCGTGGTACATACATAGCCTATGTCACTCGGTGAAATTGCAGCTTTCTAATAGTGAAGGAATTTTTGAAATCGGTCCAGTGGTTTTTGTATGAAAACGTTGTAAACATACAAAAGTTTTCTCTTTAGAATCTTAGTGATGATATAAAAAATTAATAGACGTCACGAATTAAGTGTCTGTACCACCTGTTTGAGAACTTTAGAAAATACATTAATGCGACAAAATTCGGGAAAACTTTACAACTTTTTTCGGTATTTCATCAATATGGGAATACCTAACAATATTTCTCTCTCTTCTATTGTATTGCGGTGTACATAATTATTGGTTCTTATTTACTCAAACTCAGATAAATATTTCACCAAATTTAGTTCAGTATTGTAAAGATTACAAATATACAAGACTGATTTACTTCCCTCCCGTAACTAAAAGAACATATACAGTCCCGCAGAGGGAGTAAGAGATTTCTGGGATAAAATCAATCATTTGCTGCAGTAGAAATCTTCCATAGATACCCACGGCCCTCGCTGAAGGAGAAGTGGGATATGTCTGATTTCTACCGAAACCTAAAAAGCCCACTTTTTTCTAAAACCCCACTGTGTTCCGTCGAGCCGCTACGGTGAAGGGGCCACGGGATCTGGTAGGTTGTCCGTGATCCCCTCAGCGGGGGATAGAACCAATCCTATATCCTTAACACGTAGCACGCTCATCAATGCTATCGCTAATGAATCCATTTGGTCCGATATTCCGATAATAAAAGTATGCCTTATATTAAGTTATATAAGGCATACTTTTATTTACGCGCTTTAATTTCGCGCGTCAATAAACTGGTAAGTATAAAATTAGAGATAAGGTTAAGTAATTTCTAAACGCAAAAACGCTTTTGAAACAAAGAGAAATGCGATACATTTCATACTATTATGGCTGCGCAGGAGTCTATTATTGATGAATAATGGACGGTGTAGGTAAATTGATTACCTACCGTGAATATAAAGCTTATACTGACGATGAAATTGGTAAATTTTCTCACAGTTTTTTTTTTATTTTATTAGGTTTACCATGCGAATAAAATGAATTTATCTTAAAGTTCGACATGAATAAAGTTGTTTTCATTAATTTATTTATTTAATAATTTATCACTTATTTATAAGAAATGTTTATTTAATATGACTCAACGTAAGGAAAACTGTATACTTAAACATCCAAGAACTTGCCCTTTTAAACTTACGGAAAATTCTTAGTTATTTTCCGAATAAGTTATGTAACTTCATCCAACAGTTATGTACTAAGATATCTACTAATTAATCTCAAAGTAAATATGTAAGTAAACGAAAATTACGTACATACATAATTTAGTACTTTTACATTTGAAGATTAAAAGGGCTTCTGAAGTCTAAAAATTTTATAAATAAATGCAAGAGTTTCAGTTTAATTTCCTCTTCGATTTACATTAATATAACTGCTTTAACAGAGTATCGTAAACCTAATTATTACATTTACTAATATATTATATATTAATAACACTTCCATTATATCATATCATCATCATCATCATCATCATCATCAGCCCATATATGTTCCCACTGCTGGGACACAGGCCTCCTATGAGGGTTCAGGCCATAATCCACCACGCTGGCCAAGTGCGGGTTGGCAGATGTCACATGTCGTTGAACTTTTGATTCTTGGACATGCCGGTTTCCTCACGATGTTTTCCTTCACCGTTTAAGCAGTGGCGATATTATCCACATATGCAGATAAATTGAAAAATCAATTTATTTCCTGCACGCTCGCCCGGTCTCGAACCCCGACTTATCGATTTTGAAGTCCGAGGTTCTCACCACTGAGCCACCACTGCTTTTATATATGATAAACTATATCATATATGATAAACAAATTTATCCATATGTATTATATTGAAACAATTTCGCTGGTATATGGCTGATGACGTCACAGCGGGGCGTTGGCGCGAAACGCCGTGACCTCTGGGCTATCGCGGCGTATATCTCAACCTTACTCGCAAAGAGTATCTGAAGCAGATGTTTCAAAAAATGCATATAACTGCACTTTAATATAATCCTGCAAAAGACTTGTCATTTGCGGAACGATGACGTATGCAATAGATGTGACATATTTTGCAACAATGTTTACCATAATAAAGTAGGATTTTACCAATTTAGTAGGATATTACAGAAGAATTGAAAGAAAATATGTAGCAAGAGATGAAACTCTACGAGAAAATAGATAGATACAAGCGTATTGGGAGCGGCATACTTCGTAACGGATAAACGAATTGAGCGGAAAGATTTTTATCCAATTCATTCAATTATAATGCATCCTGGTATAATGGTAGCAAATATATTAAGTAAAGTCTGGACTAAGGTATCCACTAAGTGTGTACAAATATCAATAAACCCAGTTTGACGTTTTAAACTCTCGCAATTGATGCACACTCAAAACTCATTTAAATATATCATGAAATCTACAGAGTTTAATAACTAGTTTATAAAATTTTCTTGTGCTTGATTTTACGCGAGTATCATACATTTAGAAATTCAGTCAGTCTCCCGTGACCACGCTCGCTGTAGTGTTCGAAACGTTGGGTTAATAATGTAATGAATAAATCGCGTTTAAAATCCGTTAAAAAGTTTTTGATTTCTAGTTTATAAAACTTTATACGCAATCAATTTCGATTTTGACAGGCCCCAATTAAAATCATTTAAATATTCATTTGTTTTTAATTTATCTACAATAACTTTTACATCCCAAACGGAAGGAATGAATCCGATAATGAAATTTTACTAGTAAAAACGTTTACCACATCTGCGTATACTCTTTGCCCAATCTGCATACAATAGGTGGTTGACGAGGTAAAGCGCGCCTTCCACGCTCGGCTGGACAGATAGTGATGAAGTTTACGTCGCTGGCAGGTCAACGGACTTTTGTGCAATGAATCGTAATCACTTGCGATATTGTTATGTAACGTGCGGCGCCTTTGGTTGTGCCTTTATGAATGTTTTCTCGTGTGCCCAGACTTCACTTCGGTTAGTTGGAAGTGAACGCATAATGCCTTTGAGCAGTAGTGGCTCAGTGGTGAGAACCTCGAACTTCAAAATCGATAAGTCGGGGTTCGAGACCGGGCGAGCGTGCAGGAAATAAA
>NC_052116.1:8119376-8119638 GCF_012273895.1 Zerene cesonia | reverse complement strand
CGTGGTGGATTATGGCCTGAACCCGCATAGGAGGCCTGTGTCCCAGCAGTGGGAACATATATGGGCTGATGATGATGAACGCATAATGCCTATGTCACTGAGGAATAATATACGGAATAAACCATTATATAACGCATATACGAGTATATATCCTACTAATATTATATACTAATACTAGCTGCGCCCCGCGGTTTCACCCACGTAATTCCGTATCCCACAGGAATATCGGGATAAAAAGTTGCCTATATGTTATTTCAGTTGT
>NC_052116.1:8086336-8119273 GCF_012273895.1 Zerene cesonia | reverse complement strand
TACAAACTTTCGCATTTATAATATTAGTAGGATTAGTATGATTACATTTGGTATGCTCCAATCTAATTCCGTTTTTGCAATATCATAGTGTATGAAGATACATACTACATATATACTTAGTTAAATATATACACATGTTTCCTCTGCCAAGTTTAATGTTATTGTTGCTTTATTCAATTAACTAGATAGCTTTCTCTGACTTCATTCGTACTGTATTTATCATAATTTATAATGTAATTTTTCTAGTCCTATTTCGGAGGTCTCCACTATTTTCGTATAATATTTTCATGTATTTTATATGTGTGTGTTAATATTTAGTGATTAATCATGAAATTAACAAAACTTTTCTTCTTTTACACATAAACTATTCAATTACTGTATATCTTATTTGATTGATCTGCCCTAGAATGACATGCCTTAAAATTTACGTAAAGCCGTAGGGTAAATATATATTTTAGAAATAGAAAAGTTCCTATGATCCCATCACATCAAAAATATAAGGTCTGGAATCTAGAAATTCATAAGACATCGTCTACGTATGTTCGTATTCTACAAATTCAATGCTTTTTTATTTCAAAGTCTATGAGCATTTAGACACTTGAGTACTAAGTAAACAGGATGCCTATTTATCGCTTCAAGAGACACTAAAATCGACAAGAAAGTACAATCAACAGATTCATACAAAGATACGTTCTGTGGTGTGTTGTACAGGTAAGTTTGGCAGGCAGCTGCCAATAAGCGATGTGAAGCGACGAAATGGTCCTTTTTACAACTCAACGTTTTACTGCCCACCGGGACCTCCTGTTATTTAGTGGGACTGTGGTACAATACTCAAACTTATATACCTATACATACTAGTTTTTTGATGTCGTTGTCAAAGGGATTAGATTGATCCCATAGGAACGATGTTTCACAGCGGTTTTGTTCTAGCCTATGATACTGTCTACCCTCTTATCTCCATAGGAAAGCCTTCTCATAGAACTTTCACATTTATAATATCAGTATGGATTTCTAATGTTGGATACATTACATACAATTTGAATAATATGAATAACAGTTTTTTTTACACTTATCGAAACAATACATTTTGTATGTTAATGTATCTGATTTGTTTTTAGAAAGCTTATAATTGAACTTAATATACAAAATTTCGCTAATGACAATATGACAACACCAACAAAAAAACTAATACACGTTTTTTATAAGTTAAAAATGCAGCATAAGATCGCTTAAGCTCACACCTTGCATCAAACAGAACATCGCCCGCATTGCCTGTGAGTTCCCTAATATGGTCCACAGCCAGTATACTATTATTTATATTGCTTTTATGACAAATATAATTTCAACTCTAATTCTCTACGTTCCCTTTTCACCACGATTATAACATCTTTTATGACATTTATTTTGTGTTCTGAATTTGTTGCCTCCAATTGGAGAACCAACACGACTGTGCGATGTTTATTTTATATAATGAATGAAATAATTACGTAAATTTCACGAATAACCCTTAAATCAAACTACTTTTAAGACAAAATTATTGATCGTACAAAAAATATATTAGCATTCTCCAATATTTTTAAGAGAACGTCTCCTTCAAACTTACTATAAACGGACAGATTTAATTCAAACTTTGTAGACTTATCAAGGATCGGCAACAAAACAATAATTTCATGAGTTTATCCTATTATCCTGATAAGGATTCCCAAATTGAAATAAATTCCTTACGAGTTACGTATACTTATAAAAGAGCGAGAGACTATTAGCTGATACTATAATTGACACGATTTTTTTAGTTTTTTGAAACAAACGGTACGTACATTTTTATTTCCTATCTTTCTGTATATACATTGCAGAACATCAACTTTTCATAATTACTCACAAGATATCCCAAACATAGTAAAATTTAGTTAATTTTAACATAAACATTAGGCCAATTACTTACTATTTACGATCATTGTAATTCTTTAGAGTTAATAGTATTTGCAAGTACAAGATTTGTGTTGCGAAATAATTTATCTATAAGCCTATGTTAAGCGTAAAATTTATTTGTTGATTATAAACTAGTGCCCAGTCTAAGCCTGAGTAGACAAAATAGACATACACACCATCATTTATAATAATTTTAAACCGTTGGAGGAGATGGCTTCTCATAAAAAATTATTAATATCTTCCCACTAATCTCTTAAACATATCGTCATACTGTTCGATGTACTTACCACACACGCACATATCATAAAATAACATATTTCGAAACCTCAAACATTTTTCAACTACAATCATAATGCAAACACGACACTTTACAACTAAATAGAAATAGTTACAACAACACGGCCGTAGCAGCGCAATCTCCGCATCGAATCTTCGGTTCTCTGGCAAGGGAATAAGGACCGAAGTCCCACACCATGGGTACAAGATAACCTGCTGATTGATTACTTCCTATGGATAAGGGTTTCGACGTATCCAGATTTACTATCCACTATGTTAATTCTAACTCATTTTCATTTCACAGACATTGCTGTGTGGGCGGAATTTTGTACCTGCTAAGAATAATAAGGTAGGTGTATGCGGCGTTTTGAATGATGGAATCGTAAATGTTTATCTCTTTAATTAATTTATTTAAATTGAATCGACGGAGCGTTTAAGCGACTAATTTAATACACATAATGTAGGTATTAGACGTGATTTTTATTATATATATATATATATATATAATTTTTGAAAAGTTCTTTTGTCCACTCTTTATAGATATACTGGCTTTTGCTCGGGGCTTCGCACGCGTTAAATTCGGAGTAGTTTAACAGTTGCTAGTATACATATAAACCTTCCTTTTGTTTTACAATATCCATTAAAAAAACATCAAAATCCGTTGTGTAGATTTAAGCATACATAGCGAATAGGGACAGAGAAACCGACTTTGATTTATACTATGTAGTGATTCCTCAACAGGTAGGGAAAAGTCTTTAATGGATTATCCAGAACGTTTTCCAGTAAGAACATACGAAAGAAGTATCATATTTTACTGTTTAATTCGCTGATTTCATAATGTAAGGGTCGAGTAAGGAAATGTGGTGGCGCTAGATGATCTAGTTAGCTCTATTTTCTCCCACACTGGAATAACTCCTGCTTTAAGACTTAATAGTAGGTTTCTAAACATATTGGGGACTGATAGAAGTCTACAGTTTGTTTCGCTTTAATAGTCTATAGCGCAGACCTTCTTAACTGACGGTTTTTCTTCGCTAGATACTCAGAAAGCACCACAATTTACTCCAATCAATCGATTTCTCTATATCAACGTTGAAGACAGATCTCTGAACTATATATTGCTAGGTATATGCTGCTATAGAGAAATTCCAGATCATTCACCGTCCTACGAAATGCCGAGCTCTGAAAAAACCTTAAGGCTACAGGTACAAGCCCGTTAAAGCACGTTAATTAGGCAGGCAGCAAGTCAAAAGTCACCGCGAGGGCGAGCTATGCATAATTCATTCGGACACCAGCTTATCGACCGACATCGCGGACTTTGTTTTAACACTTTTTTTAACATCCTCAATTATTAGAACTCACTGCGCGAGAGCATTGTTTTGATTTATTTTTATTTGATACACATGACTATATATTTTCGTATTAGCAGTTTATGAAGTCTTGTATTGAGGGTATTTCTAGTATCACTTATATAATTTCAGAAGCTCATAATTTTGTAACAAGTATTGCTTTTTAAAACGACACTATGGATCATTATTAGTGTTCCATACTCCAAGAGTAGAACGGGACCCTATAACTAAGACTTAATTGTCCGTCTGTCTGTCCGTCCCTCTGTCCCCAATCTGTTACTAATGAACCGTGATAGTTGTTGTTGAAATTTTTAGAGATGATGAGATTGCCACTAACAACGAATAATCGAGAAATCGATATTAACCAACAGTTACCACGGTCATAAGTTGGATGGGTGACCAATTATTTTGCAGTTGCTCTTTACGAAACCCTTAGTGTCGCGTCTTTGACTCGCACTTGACCGATAATTTAATTAGATTCGTTTATCGGAATTACGGAAATATTTTTTGTCGCAATCATTAGGAGAACAGAACAAAATGGATATTGATAAAGTAAGTATTGCCAAACCGGTCCTTCTCGACACGTGCTATCAGATTACTTTTTTAATATTGATTAGCATTATTATATACAGCATGATACAAAAACAATAACGTACAGTTAATAAACAGGTTAGAGATCGGTATTTGGCATTCAGCTTGACCTTGTATTTTTTATGTGAATGTTTTTTCAATCATACAAATGATCCTTTGAATAACTTTTACTTTTATATTGACAAATCTATCATTAGTATAAATTAGTCGATTAATTTTGGACCAAAATGTAGGCATTCTTATTTTGCTCTTTAAAAGATATTCCGATAATAACAGAATAGAAAGATATTTCATACAATTATTTGTTAGTATCTAGCTAATTAAAGATTTAACAGCTACGTAATACTACGTCATGCACCAACGCAATAACGTCAGCATAATAAGCTATTCTGCCATTTATAAACGGTTACAAGTAAATTATAATAACTATATACCATTACCGAAGTATTCGTTCATTAAAAATTCACGCTCAAATAGTGACACTTAGGTGACTGAAAATCTAGCAATCTACTTCAACGATATTAGTTCTACTTTGATATTTTAAACGAATATTTCTACATTTATCCCGTACTAAACCACTAGGGGACGCAATTTTACAAAATTTAATACAACGAAGGGAGCTGACATCATCCGCTCCAAGGGGACGCGCGTGCCCAAACAGCTGATTGCCAGAACACCATAAAGAACTTTTAAATATCAACCGTTGCAAAATCAACTCTATCACAAGTGCCTACAATCTTATTTCCATAACAGACCCTTCCCCGACCCTTATTTAAACACATCAAACGAAACTCAACTCAGACACGTCGCACAAAATATCAAAGTCGCCCGTAAGCTCAGCTAACGAAACACGTCATCTATGGAATAAAAAGTGGGTGTTCTAGCAATTTGAACGTTAAGCTACGGGTTGAGGGCTTAAAATTAGTTGTGCGAGTTAACGAGATAAAAGCGAATGGATTTTGTGCATTTCACTTGGCTGGAGGCCGCTAGTTGCATGCTCGCTAAAATATTTCACGGCAAAGACGGATGATTCGTAATTACAACGAGATTCAAATAATATGGCACTGCAACGTGTTTGACGTTCGATCTATCAAATTATATTTCGCCATTTTACTTGATGTAGTTTTTGATTCGATTATTTTTTGGTTCATCGCATCAGCTTAAAGTTCATCTCAATTATTGTCTATTTCTGTTATGACTCACCACACTTTGCTTCGCATTCACAGGAGAGCGAGTTGCTAGACATTTTAGTATCATATTTATATTGAAGATTAAAGCAAAAGTACATACAATTTAGGGTAAATTCCTAGCTCCTTTGTAGATTTAAGATACATATTTGAAAATACACAAATACGAAGAGAAGTTAGTTATCACGATGCTTGTGTACCCAATACTACGATTATATCATCAGAATGTTATATGTTCACGTAACGGAAAACAGTAATTACTTTGTATATTACAAGCTGGTTTCCGGAGCGGTTTTTCTTGTAAAGAATATATACGCAATTTTTCATATGAGTGGTTAAAACTAACAAGTAGCTGAACTGTTTTAGATTTCCTACAACTAATAGCCATGGACATTTGCAATTTTCGAATACTAAAATAAATTCGCAGCGCTATGCAGCTTTTACTAAACCTTTTGCGTCAGGTTTTGTTTTGTTTATATATATTTTCTTGCTTTTATTAAGTACGTATTTAGTTTATGCTTATACGAAAAATACCTAAATTTAAATTAATTTTAATAAATATTTATAAAATTGAAGGAATCAATAAAAGTGATTCGCGTGTGTCATCATGATAAGGAAACAAGATTTACTTAATCATTTGTTTCCATTGTTTATAACAGAAATAATCGAATTAAAAGTGTTTTCTCGTTAATATGGCCTTCTTTGGTCCACCCACCACATATCTTACTTTCTACGATAATATCAAATGCTTTTATTATTAAATTTTTAATTATTGAATAAAATAAGGGACACAGTTTCCTTTAATGCTATAGAGTATAGTTGCTATCCGTTAGAACACGTAAAATATAAGGCATTTCCAACTAAAATTGCATCGTGGAGAAAGTGCACCGTTATACGGAAGTGGAAATAACTAAACTACATATCTGAGACCTAGATCCATTTTAGTGCTAAGGTATTTGCTAGCTGGAATATTGCTGGATTCATATTACATCGAAATATTAAAACAAACTTGATTGTACTTATATTTAAGATGTTTTTATTGAGTTTAGGGATTACCGATGTTAGTTGTTCATATTTTCGAATAAATGTCATACACGGTGTAATTGGACAAAATACGCAATCAGAATATCGTCTTACAATTGATAATTAGGATGCGAAGATGAAACGTTTGTATCATAGATTGAAGTGATAAAAGCTTTATCAGTTTGTGGCTCGGCAAAGTCATTTATTTTTCTATCACTTCGTACTTAGTACATCGTACTTAGGAGGTAGTAGGACAATGTTAAGAATACATTTTTGATGCATTTTCGTTTACATTGCGCAAACGATAAAAAGTGTTTTAACAAGCGATTCTGAGACGGACATCTTGTTTCAATATTGAGTTTAACGAGTTAATGTTACAGAATTTTGTGACATTCCATTTTTATTACTTAGGTACGACTAGCTGTTCCCCCAGCTTCACCCGCGGTACATTTTATCCCCAACCTTCCTTGTGCCTTCAAAAATTTGTCGAATTCATGACACTATGACACAGATATCGTTTCTTCCTATAGGTAAAACAATTGTTAAAATCGGTTGACAAGATCCAGAGAGTACCCCCCAAACGTCACAAATTCACAACCTCTTTAATAATGTGAGTATAGAATATAGATACAGACAATTGTATCCCTCCAATTCACACGCAAACTCACTGGCAAATGTTACTGCGTTATAAAAATGGGATGTACGTTACGTACATTTCAAAAACTTCCGAGCTTATGTTGTCAGACAAGCAACTATTTATAAAACAGTGGAGCCTTGTGTCACCATCATTTGAAACATGAGTCGGAATCGTGTTACAATAACATACTAGAAAATAGGCATTCAGGAAATAAACTCCCTTATCAGAACAAATGCATAACCACAATAATTTATCAGCATTTATGTTTTAATCGTAATTAAATGAAACGCATACATGTTAAATATCACTACAATAAAACAAAGTCGCTTTCCCTGTCTGTCTCTATGTCCCCATATATGTTTAAATCTTAAAAACTACGCAACGGATTTTGATGGTCTTTTTAAATGGTTGAGTGATTCACGAGGAAGCTTTATATGTATAATGTGATATACTTGCGAAGCCACGGGCAAAAGCTAGCTACATATAAATAATATTTCATTAAGATTTGTATCTTCTTTTTGAAGCATTTAAGTTTTAAACGTCACAAAGTTGAAATACAAAGTACCTTTTGAATGATATGTTATATTAATAGAAAAACATTGCTATATTATCAATTCTAGGAAAGTTTAAGGTTTAAAGTCAGAATTACATTATTTCGGATTGAATAATTATTTATTTATTTCTCATAACACGTGAGCATAATTAACATTACACATATATACGTGCCTAAAAAATAGTTTGTAAATTAAATATTACTTATACACTATCATAGAATTTTTAAAACCTATAAATACATATACTGCTTCTTTGTCATCTTTCGAGATTGTCGGATACTAATGATCGAATTCAAAGGATATTTATTGTTCTCGAGAGAAAATATTACTTGTACTAAAGGAATTTAACATATGAATTTTATGAAACCTAATAATACGAAGGAGACCGTAACTCGATTTTAGCTGAAATATAAGTAGATTCTTTTTCAAAATAGTAGGATATTTCTTTCACGATGTTATTATATGTTTACTTGTTAAGAAACCTAGCATAGCATTAAACGATTTATTTTTTACTTTATTAATAGGTATATGTATGAGACCTGTGGGACCTCCTCCTTGGTACAGTGGTTACAATGGTACACAAAAAATGTTATGGTCTGGCAGGACACAGAAGGCTGATCACTTACCTTTTAATTAAGAAAATCGATCAGCGAAACGTATACATACCATCTACCCCACACTCCTCACACATGAGACCTATGAAGACTAGTGGTATTTAACTCAAAATATATTAGTCTGATTGTCACTAATTTTATTTGTACGACAGAAAAATTTGCAGGTGGGTACAAATTGGTAACACACTGCAGCATACAATAAATATGTACTGCTTATTTACATAAGATTTTTAATTAAACTGTTCATGATACAAGCATTAATTAAATTCAAATGATTTCGGCGAGTGAACACGCGGCATGGCGTGCAATATTAACTGATAAATATAGAGAATTGCGGATTAAAAGTTAATTATAGGAAATAACAAATAATAGTGTTAATTGTTGCTATTTATTGCCGATGCTATCACGCTTAATGTTATTATTAATCTTAATATATCTGCGTGATTGGATGTTATTTAGATAGGGTATTTATAGGACTAGTTGCGCATGCGTGTTAGATATTTATATGTATAGGTACTTCTTTAAAATGAATAATAAAAAAATTGTTTTATTCATTTAAATTAGTTGTTTAATGTTTATGCATTTAGCTACTTTTGTTATTACTTAATTTAATAATGCGATTAAATTCCGAAGATTTCAAATACTTATTGATATCCTACTAATAAACGCGAAAGTTTGTATATATAGATTGATGGATGTTTGTTATTCTTTCACGTAAAAACTACAGAATAGATTTTAATGAAACTTTACAATAATATAACGTGTAGGTACATCAAAAGATGAGCTGTATAAATACGACGCTACTAGGTTTGCATAATATAATTTTAGGTATTGCAGTGTGTACAGAGTCGATACAACTAACATCCCCAAGCCTAAGGTTTATGATCGATTAATAGGTGATCAGTACGTTTGCTCAATCTACTATATTATATTAATTTCAACTGTAAACGTAGTATGAGTTTGATCTAGGCAGAGGTAGTGAACCTCGGCAAATGCGTCGCCTGCTTTTAAAGAGTAGAGGATAGGGAAAGGATTGTTGACGATAAAAAAGAGGGATTGAAAAGGGAAAATATAGGCCCCCATCGCACATCGATATGTAGCATTTACATGCAACTACTTCATGTTGGTCTTCTGTGTAATCCTTCTCCGGTACGAGCTGACAATCGTGCTGAAGCGTGCTCGAATCAAACATTCAGATCAATGTATTCAATTGCAATACTACGCTTGTTGGCATAATGCTTCTCCAGAAGGTTCTAATACCGGAGTTGTTCAGAAACGCCACTTGTTAAGCGTTTAAACTTTCAACGTATGTTACGTTAGCATAAAAGTTTGACAGAGCTTAGAATAACTCGCGCTTCAACGCTGGGTAGTCAGTAGAGCTCGCAATTGATAGGTATAATTTATATATTATTATGTATCTCACTATAAACACGGATATACCACTAGAAGAAAGATCTTTTGGGACTTACGAAGGGACACAGGTCCAACATGCAGAGGCCCTTTAGAATTTAATTTGTTGTGTTATTATTTTAACAAAATTTGCTATAATTATATCATCTCCAAGAACAATATATTTACAAGTTTAAACTTACTTGTAGTATCAAAACATTGGCGGCATTGAACACAATAATATGGCTTACTACAAGAATTTTCCTACATTTCATCTTTTTTTAAATGATTTATCAAAATTGCTTCAACATGTGATGTACATACGTCACAAACAAAACGTCTTTCACTAATATTTTTAAACGCTTTTAAAGTTTATTTTTCGTGTATCATCTGAACTGCAATGCAAATAAGACGTGACTGATAACTATTAATTTAACTGAAGCAGATCAAATAAATTTATTTGGATAAAGTAACTATATCTCTGTACGTATATTATAGCAACATAGTTAAATGTTTAAATGTGAATAGAGCAATTATATAGTAGTAACTGCTTCAAAACGAGTTTATAATTAATACTAATATAATTTAAAAACTTATGCACATAAGTTAATACGATTATAATAACTAACTTAATTATTTTAATTATAAATATGTAATATTTACATGAAAGTATCGTTTAATTAGGATATTTGTGTATAATTATAAGACATATAACCTAAGAACTGTCAAATCTTCCATTATATAATCACGGAAATAAAACACGCAGTTATAATTTTTTAAAAACCGATCTCATCCATATTTATACCCTCAGTACCATTAACAGTAACAGCTATCGTATTTAAATATAGTCTTAGTGGACGATTGAAAAACAAACACAATACCTATAAGAAGTTAATTAAAAAAGCTCCAACAGAATTGACATTTCCTTGAGTTGCAGTTAAAAAGACCAGTCTAGAGCTGGGCTATCTGTAATTACACCTAGCACAATCCTAATTGATGGACACTAAAATTTGATATACTGTGCAGTTAAACGCGCAATCATCCTGTTTGTTACTCTTTCCAAGCACTATATTACTGTCTAATGGACCTACCTATTCTTAGAAACTGCATGTCTTGAAAGTCGATTTAAGAGCCTATACCTACCTATCTTTGTAAACCTATAAATATATGAAAAAAGCGCAAGCTATAGTAACTGATTATAAGTGTGTAGTAATGATTGTTTAACAGAAGACAAACATGGAAATAAACATAAGACAATAGAAATTTAAAGAGGAACAATCTTGATAAGAATTGAATCTGTTATCTATGTAATGTAAAGATAAAGAATCTAGAAAAGTACCTACAAGAATTAAATATGTTCACTGATAGCTAATGACAAAAAGAACGAAATAATTCAAAGAATTATAAGCTTTGTTTGTTTGTTTTTAAGAATCCATTCAGTTCCCACGATTCGGCCGTTTTCAGACATGGCAAGGAAAAAACGTCGCTGATTTAAAATCCTTTTAACGTATTGTTTCTGTTGAGAATGTCCATCTTGGCCGATTACGGTATTCGTCCTTTAAAAGTTAAGCTTCAATTTGTAAATGGAGTTTTAAAGCCTGATAAAGGAGTCATTTAAAATCGCTAAGCCACAGTAAGGAAGAAATGTAAGCGCCTAATAGATGAGAGATTTGTTTTAAGGTAAAGATGGAAGGGGTTTATAGCAAGGTTGTAAATATTTGGTTCGTTAATTGATTATATTATGTTGCCATATTTTAAATATTTTTTCCATTAGGTATATCAAAAAATCATCTTTAGGGGTAAGGAATGATACCTTTTCGTTATTACGTCTTTTCATCTGTGTGCTCTCTTAATTAGAGTGGAGTGTTTTTTTATTTTTTTTTTATTGTTTATTGTCAAACATAAGAATGCCGACTTTTAAACGAGAAGATATAACGAGATTTCATAAAATTAAGAATTAAGATTAGATGGGTGAAGTAGCAGACCTGCATTCTGCTAACTTACGTCACTTGGGAAACCAAAAAAATCTGTCTGGTAGTCAGATGAAAGAGCACACAACTTAGAATTTGTAGAGTTTTATGAATTTATACGAAATCGATACAGAAAATATTTTTCCTTGTTATATGTAGATATCTAACAGTAATTGTTGTTTTTCAATTATTATAATTCTACCACTAAGTATACAATTCGAAAATATTATAAAGATGTATGCTGACGTAAAAGATATTGTGATTTTTGACTAAACAGATAGCCTGGAATAACATTTAAGGTGATTATCCAAGCAACAAGCGAGTAAAAACGCGAGTTGTAGATACTCACAAAGATTTATCGTATTTGTTTAAACACTTTAACGAATCTAACCTGAAAACGATTCGGCAATTTTCACGTGATTTATAGATATAAACAACATCTCAAGCTTTTGCATTTATTGGCTATATGAAAAACTTACAGTCGCCTTTTAGTATTAATTAATTTCATACTGTTATTTTTTATTATCTTCAGAAGTATTACCAAAGCTATGGACATCTGGCGAACAAATGTGGAGTGTAATGAAATTTAATTATAAACGGAAATATATCGTCAGTCAGTTTGTTTTTTAGGTCTGCTCGAGTAATGACTAGACTTTTCAGTTAGTTTTTTATCAAATAGCTATGATCTTTCACGGACAAAAACACGCGAAAAACAAAGTATTTTTATATTTATTTGGAGGAGCGTAAGCGTCCTTCTTAAGTTTCATAAAAATTTCAAACATCAATAAACTCGCTTTTATATAACTTCGTACAAAACTTATACAGCCGAAAGTTACCAGGGTAACAGAAATCCTTGAAATAAATAAAGGACAGTTGAAGGTCGAAAGATCAACTTTTATTTGTATAACTTTGGTAAAAAGTCCGAATTAGAACTTTGGTATAATAAGTACCAGAACTAACACATTCAGAACATAAATAAATAAATTTTCACTTTTCCTATTTTTAAGAACTATGAACAATGACGAAATAAATTTGTCCGACAGTGGATATCCTACAACTGAAACGACGACCATGACGTTACAGTACCATTAAATTATGTCTTTATAATTTATATCATGTCTGACTTTTTTAATTCGAACTAGAATAATTCTATACCTATAGGAAAATAATAAATAATCTGTTTTATTTACACTAAGAAATAAGGGGTGAGCTTTCATACAATTTCATTTGGGCACTAAAGAAGTAAATTATTTCTAAATTTCTTCATTGATGCTCTGCTCCTGTTAATGGTAGCAAGATGCTATAGAAGCATATAACATTTTTTCTAGACCAGTACAGAGTAAAGCAATTATATAAACCCTTAATGTAATTAATTATTCTGAACCACTTCATTTGATAACGTTATAATATAAGAGCAATTCTTGAATATTAATTAGTAATATTGATATTTGATATAAGTATACCTATTACCAAATGGTAAATACCAAATAGTTACGTAAAGATTCGTAAAGGCATGTCTCGACAACCAAGCTGCATTAAAACTTACGGTCATGCATGAAATATAAAATAACAATTTTTCCCGACTCGTTTGTATTCCAATATGCTTAATAAATATACAAACGACAGAAAAGTGACGAAGATTTTTAAGAGTTAACGTATTCAAAAGCTACAAGTATACGGCAATATCAAAATTATGAGATGATACTTGAATACCAGAAAATCCGGTTACGTGGAGCTCACTGAAGCTAAACTGTGGTACAGAAAACCTAAGGGATGATTGGATTTTCTTTACCACCAAGTAGATCAATCTTCCCTAGCAAAGTCGCTCTCTAAAACCCAAAACCCAATGAGTGCAAAGGAAGACTTTCAGAAAACGAAATGTACATAATCTCAGTCAGTATTTTTTTTCTTTCAATTTCATCATTGTCGGTTTTGTACAAAGTATGTACTTTACAAATGCAATAGAGATCGAGACAATGTAACATAAGAAAGATCCAGTGAAAAGGGAAAGGTACGTTATCCTTGACTTGGGTAATTAATAATATTCCAAAGCGTCATTTTCATTTAGGATTGATTACCGGTCGGGTCATGTAATACCAAAGCATGGCAATGATTGATATGTAATAAGAGCAGATGCATGTCACATGTTTAATAAATCGAATTTATTTTATGCCCTTCGATCGAAAACAATAAGGAATTATTTTCTCCCTTAAAATCGAACCTAGGACTCATTAGTCATAAGAAAGCCACTTACACGACGGTTTCGCAATTATCATAAACAATCCGTAATCAGGCGCTATCGCAAACATTTTAGCATTAACGAAAGAATGTTCAGAACATTTCGAGACCGTGGGAAAGTCTGGTATTTTATTAGACGGCGGTGGCCGGATGTCGCAGCAATAAAACCAAAATTAAACTTATAACACGCGTTATGAAACCCTCTGTTTCACCGTAAATGGTTCTGAACCGCTTCGAACTGGTCCGCCTGACCCGTTTGGGCATAGGTGGAAATTAATCAATACGATAGAAGGTATCGTGGAAAGGTCTGCAAATATAGACTGACTGTCATCGCTTTGAAGTCTAGTGAATTCGAAGTGAGACAACGGAAATGACTGTTTATTTACTACGTCGTGTATGCTAGTGTGCTCTAACTAAATAATAAAGACTATTTTATATTAACTTGAACATCATCGAAAGAACTGAATTCTTGAGTCCGTCTTTAATTACAGAAACAATAAGTACAAGGCTCTTTGGATATGCTGTCGGGTCTATCTTTAGCTAGAAGTGCTGAAAGTATTATAAATGAAAAATGTCAGTAGCGTAATATACTATAGATGTGTATATAGATACTCCTACCATTGTCTACCGACCGGAGACAACGCAACGTAGACGTGTCCAGTTATAGGATTGAGGTGTCCAGAAAGCAAAAACTCTGACACATTTTCTGAAATCAGGCGAGACCTGGAGCAATTTAACTTATCGTAGGTATAGGCGTTTATTATTTTCTTCTCCATACAGATTCCATCTTTTTAATAGCTAAGGGAATTTACTATAATACTAATTCATCGAAAAAGCTTTATATGAATACTAGCTTTTCGCCCGCGGCTTCGCCCGCGTAGAATTCGCTTATATCGCGCGACATGGTAAGGAGTATTTTCTTCGCATCAAAAAGTATGGTTTGTTCTTTCCCACGTTTAGCTCCATCATCATACCAAGTTTCATCAAAATCGGTTTGACAATAACGAACTTTCATACAAACTTTCATCCCCTCTTTCAACTCTTTCTACCATTTTTTCGGGATAAAAAGTATCCTATGTTCTTTCCCAAGTTCAGTTCTATCTTCATACCAAATTTTGTGAAAATCGGTTCAGTGGTTTAGGCGTGAAAGCGTAACAGACAGACAGACAGACAGAGTTACTTTCGCATTTATAATATTAGTAGGGAAGTAGGGATGGATCGAGCGTAAGCTAAAAGAGATAGTTATCTAAGGGTTGCGGTGAGCATCTCTTGTACTTGTCTCAAAACACAGAGAGAACAGCAATATAATGGCTTTTAACACGTTCATTGGGCAATATTTTCCTACAATTGATTACTTCTAAAACTTGTCCTCACTTGTCATATTATGATCACAGAATACCGGCGTTGTGAAGGAAATGCTCTGAAGACTAACGTATATTATGATTCTATCTTCCTTCTCTATTCTAGTCTGGTATATCTCTTAATTATGTTATGTTTTTGGAAGATAATAACTCACCAGCAAGATCATGTTATTTGGTGGTAGCAAAGGTCCTATTGCGTTTGTATTTTTGGTTCAGAACTTAAATCTTGTAGTTTACAAAAAAAACAGAGAAGCTTTAGTTTATTTATTATTAAGTTTATATATTATAGATGCGTATTCTTATTTTAATCTATTGTTTAGCAATAAAGACTTCTTTACTTAGTTAATGATTAAAAAGCTTTTAATTTAAGGAGTTTTAAAGGCGGAAAATTACGTAAACATGAAGGGATAGAATTGATTAATATATGAACGATTTTATAAGTTACTCACTAAAAATATATTTTTGCTGTTAAGTGGGAATAGAACTAGACATGTTTTTAAACGTATGAGGCTGGAATTTGTTATTCTTTTGGTAAATAGTGTTGTTTTAGTACCTATATAAAAATACTACATGCCTTTTTTGCTTTTTTCGTTTTTACCTCGTTTATACGATAAATACTTTTTTATTTATTGAACAAACGATACTCACGAACTTTGTAGGAATACATAATATAACTTGATACGAACTTTAAAAGTTGTTGTATGACAATTAGTTAATTCTATCGATAATAAATTGTCTGATACTTTACCATGTGAATTGAGTTAAACAATTTGTTCTAACGAATTGTTTCAGGACCATGCAATGTTTTAGACAGTCTGACGCGTCTTTTATTTTTAATTGTATTGTCAATTATTGTCAAAAGAAAAGACACGTCACGATACAAAAAGACGCTATTACTTTAAAAGGTCACTTTGACATTTTCGTCATTAGGGTAAATACCACGCAATAAACATAATATATTAATATTTTGCATAAATTCTCCTATTATATAAGTCAATCCTACTAATATTATAAATGCGAAAGTTTGTAAGGATGTTTTGTGCTTGTTGCTCTTTCACGCAATGACTACTGAACCGATTGCAATGAAATTTGGTACGTAGACAGCTGGACAACTGGAATAACATGTAGGCAACTTTTTATCCCGATATTCCTACGGGATACGGACTTACTCGGGGGAGGCGTACCAAGTTCATCAATACAATAACTAAAATTTAAAACTGCAAGATTGCAATGTAAGGGCAAGTGTGAGAAACATCTAGCGTTAAAGAACAAACAACCATTTGCCTTAATGCTTACATACTATCGACTTGTACCAGGATACGAAATGAGAGCATGGGCTTGGTACAGTGTTACCAAAACAATACTTACAATAAGATTCAAACTTGCTTCAGACAGCGGCTTCGTTCACGCTGCTAACGAAAGCTTTTTGTAAGGCTAGAGATAACTTTTCTGCGAACCAAAGCCATTGAGTTGTTTTCACGTTTAAAAATCCTGATACTTTACACAAACGTTTGTTTGTAATGGGGTTTTAAATTTAATAGAAATAACGAAGGTTAAATTATTTCGATATATATATGTGACAAGATTTAAAAATAAACATAGCACTGTATCGCCAACCGCCGACTCAGCTGTTTGAAGTAATTTACATTGCGGTCGAACCGCCACCACACTGCTCATATATCAGCTTTCAACTAATTGTGTATTTTTCTTCACTATACATAGTTGCGTAAATTATAAAAAATAAAGCTCATTTAAAAAAAAAGAAATGTTCTTTAATGGACATTACGTTCAGCAATTCTACAAATTTAAATAAATACTGTTTCATCGTTATATAATACGTTAAGATAATTATTGATGATTAGCATATTAAATGCGCTTTAAATTTTTTCTTTATATTATTTGATCTGGCAACAAAACGCTGAAAGCTTTCACAATGTAATTACAAGGCCACACATTTAATTGTCTATCACTCTGTTTCAGTAACTTACAAAAAATAACATTGTGAATATTTCTTTTAACTTTTTTTGTTATTTCCAAGTTAGAAAAAGTTCACCTAGTATATTTTTCTACTTAGACATTTCTAGTACAGTTATTAATACATTTTCAAATTTAGTAATCAATATAAAAGATAAAAAAAAATGTAAGCAGGAAAATTATTGTAGCTACAGCTGTTATCGTATACCTAATTGTTGCAGTTATTTTATCGTCAATTTATACTTACTCGCACTTTTCTATATCATCTTTTTTTGTATTTAAAAGTAACTTATTTGGCCTCGGTTACAGATACAAGTATGAAATACATGTTTCATTAAACATTTTTATTCAATCCTAAAGCTTACTAGAAGAAAATCTATGACAGTGGAGCTCTATCTTGTTGCATCAGTCGTATTTTCTAATAGTATCAAATAAGTTCATTTAAAGCATTATGGTATTTGTTCTTATATTCGTACCAAAGACAAAACAAAAGCAGTATTTTGAATTAAGAACATTTTCTATTACATCTAACACTTGCACGCGTAAAGTTCGTTCACACTGCCGCGGCACGGATAGGCCTACTACGTTTAACCGCTCACGAAACTACGACGTTCTAACGCTATTTTAGCCCTTTAACACTTTTAATAACCAACTAAAACTATCACTCACCTTATTAACAGGTCTTATTGCACATCCGAATGGGAAATCCAAAGCGCAAATCACAGTAATGTTACACAAAATCTCGTTAATCACTGAGACACATCCGATCAGAGGGATATAGATATATCACGATTTTCGCAATCTTCTATTCAAGCAAATGATACTGATGAGTTTTATATCACTTCACATCACTGTTTCACAGCTTTAAGGCACAATTTTAGTAGTGACTATGACACTGTCACCATTCTTTGTCACGTACAGCCGGCACGAATATCAAACAATTTTATATAAATTGGGAAGTAGCACAACAATCCGGTGTCTTCCGCATGCCCAAACAGCTGTTCGGGGTGAGTGAATGTAAAATCGATAACGCCGAATAATTGGAGCGATGGTAACACTTCACACAGTAACAATGCAATGCAAATGCATTAATGGTGCATTCTACTTCAAATATCGAGTAGGACGCCGCACGTCGAAATGCTTGGTTTTATAGAAAGTGATCGAGAATTACATGCTCTGTTTACAATAGACTTGTTGTAAGAAATTGCTAATGTTTTTGTGTGTCTAGTGGATTTAGCAAGCACAACACACGCGCTGGTGCCCCGCCGCGGACTGTGCGTGGCGCGCGGAGTCGCGGCGCGCGGGGGGACCGGGGGGCGGATCGCAGGCGGGCCGAAGCGGAATGCTATTGTAGGCGAACTCACCCGCCACTTTTTTTTCCTCAATTCTGGTCAAACAAGTTTCGTATACAACCTGCATTATAAGGATTCCGCCATTCTTCGAACGAGGCAACGGTCTCTGTAAACTTTGAAGAGCATAAGGTTTCAAAGTTCGAGGTATTTTGTGCGGCGACAAAAAGGGGAGAGCGCTTTGGGCATGAAGGGGTAATGAAGAAATAATTCCAGTAATTAAGTACTGCCGAATCAGAAGTCGCGTATCGCGTTTCTGGCTTTAGTTTCTTGATGAATGCAATATGCTGGCGTTTCAAATTCCACGGTGTCAATCAAATAGCGGAATAAACTGTACGATCATTGTATAACCAAATCAAATCATTCATGGCTATCAAAAGAAATTGCTTTAAAAAATTGTAAAAGGTGTGAAAGCAATATGTGGTTTTTTCATAATAAAATATGAAATGGAAGCCAGATATGCTCATAAAAGTTTTAAGAACTAGATAAGCGCTGTTGTGACGTCATCGTAGCGGTCAAAATAAAACCCGCTGTGCAGGTCGCGGGAATACTTGTCTAACTGGATACGTATCTCGGATTTTTTAACCGTAGTATGAAGTTTAAATAATTCATATTTACTAGAAAACGATTAAAAGCGTTACGAAAGAGAAACCTCTTGCAATTAAATGCTTTTTCTAGTTTCTATTTTCCATTACGAACATTGTACAGGTATAGCTTTATTATTTAATATAAACGGCTCCAAGCAACAACAATTCGTTTTTGAAAATAAGTTCGGAGCTCTAAATTCAAAAGTAACTTGAGCGGAATTCAAGGTTAGAAAAGTTCTAAAGTATTTGAGCGATAACCGAACTTACACAAATAGGTTCGTCCAGACCGAGATGAAAATACACCTACACGTGTGCGAGAGCGAAACAGAGCACGGAGCATATTTTATTTATTACCTTATCAAGTTACAGTGGTTCTCAAAGGAGTGAAAGAGACAATAGTATTTTCATTGTTTCGAATCGCCCACCGGCGGACTATTTGGTAATCAGATCGCTTTTTGGAAACTTTTTAATTAGTTCAATGAAACGATTACATCAATAAAATCATTGAGACGAATGATATATTGAAGTTTTGATTAAAATTAAATCGATTGCTACCATATATTTCGCCCATTAACATTTTGAACATGTTTTGTAAGCTAGTTGTAAATAATTAACTTCTAAATATGTCTCTAAAGTTTATTACAATATGCTAAGCTGGTTTTTTCTTCTTTTCATGAGAGAATACATTAAAAAATCGGTACAGAGGGGAACTGGAGAAAAAATGATCAAAGTGGACAGGAAAAATCATAAAATATTAGTAAAAAGAAAATTCTAATAAGATTTAATTCGACTTAACAAAACCTTAAAGCATAACATTTATTTTTAAAATACATCTTACAGCAAAGGCCCATAACGGTTACTTTAGAAAAATATCTTATACATAAAAATATATACCTAAACCACAGATAACATAATACTGTCCTCCTAAACCCATTAATCCCCGAGAACCATCTCAGAGCAAATAAACCAAACTACGAAGCATAACCTCTCCGTTTTGAAAGCAATCATCAAAGTCAAACCGGTTAGTACGTCGTAACTCGTACATAACAGCATAGATCGAAATATTAACAAGTCAAAAACAAAATAGTTTCGATGTACTGATAAACAACGAGTTAGTCCGCATAAAAATCTTGAAGTACGTAATTTTTTACTTCAGTTCTTTCGTCGTAGGCCCTAGCTACTGAATATTCATGCTACATCTTTGTAGGAACATGCCCATCTATTGATCGAATTTTTATATAAATTGGAAGACTTAGAACAACTGTGTCTTCGGTAGAACTAACAGTATTATGTTATCTGTGGTAGAACACAAAAACGAAGATACAGACAGAAGGCTGTATAAGGAACAGTACTGTATATTCTATTGCTGGCATATTACGAAAGCTTCTATTACTAAAAACATTAATATAGATCTTGTTTTCCATTGCGTTTCTTTTTGTATATCATATTTTTATACAAATAAATTACTACATGTATCAATGCTCTTTCATTTAAGTAGTAAGTAAGTACATCATAATATAACGTAAACAGTGAAGCAACGTTTCATTCTAGTGCGGAGGTTGAGATATCTAAATAGAAGATTCTTGGAACAAAGGTACCATAATATACGATTATTTCACTAGCTTCCTCTAGCTACCACCACTTAGCCCACAAAGTTGTGAATTATCTGTGAGTTGTGTGTTATGCGTGTAAAACCATCAGCCATAAAATTATATCAATCCATAGTTCTTACGATGTTATCAATTCTTATCGAAAATGTAGCTACCATAGACTGATCTAGCAATCCGTTTTCTGGGAAAACCTTGTCTACCAATTGAAGGATTGCTTATCTAAATATGTTTTAACCGACTTCCTAAAAGCGAATAGGAAGTATTACTTCCTTTTTTTACTATTGCATTGGTATGCATATTAGAGTGAGATCGAAAAATACTGACTGCAGTAATCGAAGAGTGACGTTAATCCTACATAGGGAATATATTACAAATTTATACGTTAATGACCCATACATTGATGATGATAGAATTGTGGTCAGACTGTCCAAGTTTCTTATAAGATATATTATTGATATCTATTACTTATTTCCTTATTTGCACCTCATAGTAATCTATGAGAGTTTACAGGTATCTTAATGTTCCTCTCTTTAAATGTTAAAGCCGGCCACTGAGCTGGTAGTTCGCCTGATGGTAAGCGATCAACACCGCCCATGAACATTCGCAGAGGTAGTGCCGTCGTGAGGTTCTGCGGATGCGCTGGCCGCTTTTAAGGGGAAGGGGAAAAGGAAAGGATTGACGACTGGATAGAAGGTATGGACTGGTACTGGTGAGGAAAAGGAAACGGGCCTCCGGCCGTACTCACCGTATGAAATAGACCCCACCCCGGTTTTCTATGGGGTTGATTTACTTCGCCGGTGCGAGCTGGCCCAAATCGTGCCGAAGCGTGCTCGACAGTCGCTTGTAGATTTAATAAGGATTTAAAAGAAATATCTCAAAACGATTATTGTATATTTTGATACAAGTAGGTATAACGTGACAACTGAGGAAAGTATTTTGATTAATTTTTATTGGTGTTTCAATACTCTGCTTTAAAAATATATAGAATTTAGTTTAATAGTTATGTGCCAAAAGTCTGGCCTTATTTTACAATCGGTATGAGATATATAAGTTTAGTTATCGTTGCAACTAATGTAGGTATAGTTTTGTTAGAAAAAAGTATGTAGGTTAATAAGAAACTAGCGCCAAAACACGTCTTACCGTAATTGTATGAGATTATCTCTATAGCTAATAACTATGTCTTGATAACCAGCCCCTGTGACCCCTCCACTAAAGCGACTCGACGGAACACAGTGAGATTTGAGTCGGTAGGAATCCGACATAACTTTTATCCTTCCCCGGGGGCCGTGATTAGCTATATAAGATTTTCCCATAAAAAGAAGTATGACATACGTATAAACGATTTTTTTATTCGTATGAAACCGGGGAACGCGACTAGTTAATGAATATTTCGAATGATGACTGAGAGAAGTTATTCTATACACGTGTCTTCGCTCGGAATGAAATGTGCTTTTTTGCTTATCATTTTTGAAAGGCTCACACAATTGCAATTTTAAGAACTATCCATGTTAATTTCGACCTTCGGGCTATTGCATTAAGATTCATTTTTAAATACTCAATTGAGTTCAAAGGAATGGAGTTTCTATGTTTCTAAGTAGATAAAACAAAAATTGAATCGATTTTGAAATTCATTTTAAAATGAATTCCTTTATCGTTCACTCATTCACTCGTTTTAAACGAAAAATAGTTATTTGCTAATTTTTTTATCAATAAAAAAAATAATATGTTTGCTGGCGTTAATACTGCTACTGGTTAGGGTGAAGCTTCAATATAATAATTTCGAAGTCGGGGTTAATTTCCTATTCCCACTCGGTTTTTCTGCTGTTATAAGCAAATTCCCGCCAATTTACAATTCAATATTGCAAGGATTTATTAACTCATACAAAAATGTTGGTTCATTTTAAGAGTAATGCTATTTCATCGTTGGTTTGGTGATACATATTTTAAATAGAACGTTGTACGGACATAGTCTTGCTGTTTCGAAACGTTTATAATTGAAACAACGATATAATATCCTTAATAATCCTTAGTATCCAGAGACAATAAATTATATACAAATCGAACTCGAAACTTAAACTGTCTATTATTCATTTAACTAGTTTTAATGATCGAAGTCGACTTTAGATCTTTCGAATTGTTTTCTAGTTCATTAAATAAAACGATTACAGAATTCAATTGAATCGTTTAGACAGACAAGAAATAAATATTACAGTACTTCATTAATAAAGAATAATTATTTTTCACAAAACAATTTACAAAACATTCAAATTATCATATAAAAAAGATTCGTAAAAATCGGTTCACTCAGTAAAAAGTAGGCAACCTCCTCCTTTTTTGAAGATGCCTGAAAAATACATAATATAGACGTTTTTAAGCACAGATTATATACGTGTTGTATCTATATTGTAACATTGTTGTCAACAGGTTGGAGTCTCTCGAGTTGAGAACAAAACAACCGTCTGTCTCAAGATATTTGAGTGTCTGACGCTTTGAAGCTCGAATCATTTCCACAGACTCTTTTGACGTAAAATATTTTTGAAAATGGAATGCAGTTGGCTGTATTTAATGTTGTGTGTCTGTTAATTGGATGAAATAGAATACGTAACGACATGATGCTTCTGCGATATGCGAAAAGGTAATGGAAGGTATATGCTATGTAGGGTCAAATGTTAATATTAAAAACATGTTTGAGCATTGAAACAATGGGTGAAATACAATCAAAAGTCATAATTATGATACAAAAGTAATATTGACAATAAAGTGCCACAAATTGTAGAGATAAGTCTTAATCATTTCAATTTATTAGTAAGGCTCTATACCTATTGGTTTCAGTTTTTAGAAATTGCATGAGTTCCAAAAATCTAAGAATACTAGCTGCGCCCCGCGGTTTTATCCGCGTAAGTCCGTATCCCGCAGGAATATCTGGATAAAAATATGTTATGCCAATTGTCCAACTGTCTACATACCAAATTTCATTGCAATCGGTTCAGTAGTTTTTGTGTGAAAGAGTAACAAACACACGTACATCCTTACAAACTTTCGCATTTATAATATTATTAGGATAGGATATACTTATATTACAATCTAAAATAAAAAATCCATTATTAGTACATTTAATATCAGTAGAAAATCAGAGAAACAGCTCGAATACCTTGTTCACACGAGTAACTAAAAATCGATTCATCTCATTCCCCCAATTCTAGCCCTACCCCAATATACTTTGTGTTAAGATACTCTAAGCTCATTTGTATAAAAAGATTAGTAAAAACACCAAGTAACTTTATAGCAAAGAAAAAATATTATATAACTAATAATAATAATTAATACCTTTTCCCCTTTTACCTTGGCCCGATTACTTTTCCTCTCCCTCCCCCATTCATTCCTTCTTTCCAGTCGTCAATCCTATCCTTACCCCTTTCCTCTTAAAAGGGAATAGCACATTGCGATAGTGATCGCTTACCATCAAGTGAACCCCCAGCTCAGTTGCCCGCTTATACCAAAAATGTCCCCTTATCTGTTGTTATGACAATACTCTGAGACAGAGATTCAACAATAATTACTAAGAAATAGCATTTAGGTTAAGTTGAAATGGTCAATGTCTACACAATAGATACAAAAAAAATGACACTGTTTGTTGTGTGGTCGATTATTGTAGAATTTCTGAGAGAAATTATTGGTATTGTTAGAATGGTCAAATCGAGAATTTCCTGGGGTATTTACCCGGGCGCAGATTATGTTTAAACGAGATAAGATAAGATTCCACATTGTTTTTGTTTCGCTTGATTATTCCGAACATACACCCAAACAAGGTACCTAACAAACATAGTTCGTTCAGATATTAAAGTACGAATACTTTTTGTTAAATCTTGCAATTCAATGATACGATTATTTACTAGTATTTTGAAGACATAAAATTTAGAAGTAAAACATAAGTAAAGACGTTTGAAAGAGTTTTGAGCGTGAGAGCATTGGTGCACGCTTGAATTGGGCCAGCTCGCATCGGGGAAGGTACCACACACCCACGGAAAATCGGTGAGAAACAGTAGCATGCTACTTGGTTTCGGTGTTCCTCTTCCTTGTATCGGAAGTAGGGAGAGGAAGTATCCTTTACCTCATTTCTTTTCAGTCAATACTTTCCTTATCGTTTATTCCTAAAGGTAGGTAAAACATTTGCAGTGGCCTTGTCTTAGCTGGTGAATTACCAGCTCAGCTGCTCGCTATAAGTAAAAAAAGGCACTAAATAATTTACTTTTTTGGATTGATGATAAAAATAGCATTCAAAAATCATAATTCTTAAAGTAATATAAATACAAAACAAGACTACGTATAGAGTACATATTGCAGTGTAAAAATGAGAGCATTTTTACACTGCAATATAAAGTGCTAAGAGCTACGTTTAATTAAAAAAGCTCCCGCTGTACTGTCTTGTATCTATCAAGTAATAGAAGCCTTTTATTAGATCTATTCTACCTTCATCGTTAAAAGTTATATCAGTTAAGGTTTCTCACTGCCACTTCTTTTGCCTTTCTAGACCAATACAATAAAATTAATTCAAAACCTAAGACCAATAAAAATGTTTGGTCTGAGTTCAAAAATATTATATAAGAGATAAAATACAACAACAAGGTTTTGAAGAATTGTTATCTCATTTACTATTTTTTTAGTTTACCGTTGTGCGTGTCGAACAGTAGACTCTTCCTGGAACCTAGGACACTACACTTCCCGCCTTGAAAAGATAACTAAAAAAATGTAAGAATGTTTACAAAAGATTTTGATTGTATGTTAGAAGTATTAGGATTCCTATCGATTTCTTGTAAATGAACGAAGTTATGTGTTTTAAATCTGTAAGTAATAAAGGGGTAGTAAATTTATGTAATTTTGTTAATTAATGCTTTAGTGCATCACTATCGGGCTCCGTGCGGGATCGATTCGAGCGACGTTGCCGCACCGGCTCGTTTTGTTTGGGTTGTGTGCCGCGCCGCTCGGCGCCAAACATCGTACAAAAACTTTTGTGAATTGTACGCGTTATCGGCTGGCTAGTGAATTAGTGCATTCTTCATTCAAATAAAGTTTAGTAATAGTTTATTTAATCTGTGTTCGAACGCTTTACGTTTCTTTTTTTTTCAGTAGTCGAAAATTTGAAATGGTTTTACTTGGTGAATAGACGTTTTTGTATAATTAGTGGTTTTGAGTATGTATTCTGCTTCATTCATGAAATTTTCATTGGCAATTTGTGTTTTTGCATTTAATGGACCTTTTTTATTTTTAGGTCAAACACCTCCTTTATTTGTTTTTTTTTTTTGATTTAGATAAGATAATATGGTGTGCAATTTGTAATACCTAATATTATATATACCTACTAATTGAACATCTTATTAAGTAATTAACGAGTACTTAATTTCATTAATAATGTAGGTTTTTGTTGAGTTCTATATATTTATTTTCTTTATTTTACGTATTTTTGGTAGCCAAATATAAAATAAAAACAATTATGAAAGTGATCCTTCATATACCCATTTTTTTATACTTAACTAGTTTTTGCCCGCGACTTCGCTCACGTTAATTTCGGAATAATATAATATATGTTATTATAGATATCTACCTCTTGAATCACTCTATCTATTTAAAAAAATCTTCATCAAAATCCGTTGAAAGATTTAAGCATTGATACAGACCCGAGAGGCGGATGGGAAATAACTTCCCGTGCCCGATTACGTATATACATTTATTTATAAGAGTAATTTGGTTAATTATACTTTTGATTCTTTTTTATTCTCGCATAGAAATATTCACTCTGATTTAAGATAAAAAGTGTGCGAATAAAGGATCCATTACAATAATCTATTGCCTAAACATTAAATAATTCAAATGTAATATTTTATTAATACAATTATAATTCCACTCATATATGAGATCATATACAAGAAGTATAAGATATTGTGTCTATCTGAAGTATATTGAAGTATAATTGAGGAACGGATAAATGGAAACACCTAATTAACACCTAATTATATAGATTCTGGGACACATGCGTGATGATCCTAGGTCTTAGGTTATTGGTGTTCCCTGGTAGCAATAAACCCTTAAAGTCATCGTTCATAGTTATGTCATAATAAGTACTTTTTTACATTTGAGAGGTTTATAAAATTACCGATTAAAATTAGACCAAATTATCTATAAGTTCGTTCTAATTCTTATTCAAATAAATCCTCTTTGTATTTAATTCTGTTTCCTGTTGATTGCTTTTGGATTATTGAAATCGGACATTCTACTCAAAAGATGTTATGAAATTTTATATATTTTCTTCAATTATTTAAGAAGAAAGAAGTTTTGCTTGTTCGAATTTTAAACAAAAACAATTCAAAAAGTACAGCTACAATACTCCTTGAACTTGAAGTCGGCAATCCATTTGCAGAGGCGTTAGGTCTGCAATCGACCTTACGTCTCTCGTCATGTCATGGGTAACTTCTACGGAGACGAATTGCCATTAAACTCATTTATTACTTTTGAAGACTATTACAAGTACAATAAAGCATATTTTATATTAATATACCCATAACAACTGTCGTTGATTTGGAAATTATATTGTCCATTTAATGTTTAATTAGCTTTTTTATCCAAATAAATTGAACAAATTAATTCAATTTAACAATAATCTTAGTTACATAACACTGTGTTTATAATTATACTGTTAAAGCTAATAACCTTGCCCATACTGTAAATACACGAAAAACCTCTCTTTTAATGTAACATTCTGGAAAGTTCTATTCCAAGAATCGAATTCAGCTCGCGGCCGAGACCCACTGGGATGGAGTTTTTGTTGACTAAACAACGATGAGTCCTTTCATTTGTTAAATTCTCATTAATTACCTTAAATCGCCTTAATTATCTTCTAATTAAATCTTAAAGTTCCGTGGAATTTGTTGAAAAAAATATATGTAGACGCACTCTACCTACTGACACATATTTAATTTTAATTTAATGTAGTTACATGTTTTTACATAATTAATTATAAAAAGAAATAATAGAGTCAAAGCCGGTGCCCCAAAAAAAGTGTGAAAAATAGTTTGTTAATATTGACATTAATGCTATGATGAAGGCGTCACAGAATGATAGATCTGTTTATCTTGCTTTTACGGTTAAACCGGAACTTAAATTAGAATGAAATTTGGATTAAAATAGTCAAAACCCCAGAGTTGACCATGCATACGCATTTTTTTTTTCAAAAATCAACTGTTGTATTTTATCCCCTTGTCATGCGCAGTTCGCAGGTGAAACCGCGTGGCACAGTTAGTTTATAATATTAATATGGTTTATGACGGTAAGCCACAATCACAACGAGCCTCGGGGGAACTCGGTCAAAATGGTCATAACTATGATCTTAGTATCTCCCTGGGGAAGAGTTATAGTTACGTGCTGTCTTTGCTCCAATAAACTTCACTTAATCTGATTTATATAACATTATGAAGGTCAGACTTAACAGACTGTCTAAAAAAAAGTAAAACGTCGTAATACTCAAAATTGCTGAATCATTAGACATGTAATTAAGACTTTAATACGTACTTAATCCCAGATTTTTCCTCGATTAGAAATGATGGATGACTATTGGATTATTTCGTTAACTGCTTATTGTTACTAAAGGTTACAGTACAAAATTAGTTAAGCTCCTAAGCTTTGCTTTTTTTCCTTTAGTTGTGTGAAATAGTGAGGACTGATTTATTTATTTTGATTGAGCTCAAACGCGTAAAGAGATTTCATGGAAATCTAATATTTGTTGCGTGGAACTTATTATTACTTTATTCTGTTTTACTTTAAACCGTCTACGAATAGAAAATACAAAATTTTGGTTCACCAGCACTGCCCAACTTTGAAAGAGTTCCTTGCATAAATTGACATTGACCCCAAACTTTGATTCACCGCTATCGATTGTGGTTATTCGATATTGTTTTAACTATGTTATTGTAATGTTATACCACAACTCCGTATGTGTGAGCTATAAGTGATAAGTATTTGTGGAATTGGTGAATTTTCTAAAGGAAAAAGACCCTTGTGACTTGTCCTATGTTATAGCGCGAGTATTTCACACATCGATTTTCGTTACTGGCGAATAGTTCTGTTTTATCTAAACTGGGGAATCCTTGGGCTTCTGGGACTTTACTAAGGAGATACGATACTTAAGGATGGATAGGAACTTACTGACGAGGCGGATTAATTTATCTTATTTTTAATTTGTGCATTTCTAACAAAGAATACAGTGTGACAATAACAGCTTCGGCACGAATTGGATTGGTTCGGTGTTGGTGGGGAGGTAGAAGCCCGTATCCTTTTCCTCGCCCTTCCCAGTCCATTCCTTTTTTCCTGTCGTCAATCCTTCCTTATCCTTTACTCTTTTAGAACGAGCAGCACATTTTCAGACTACCTCTGCGAATGTACATGGACGGTGTAGATTGCTTACTACCCGGCAAATCACCAGCTCAGTTGCCCGCTATGACATAAAGAAAACAATCACTACATGTAAGTAAAAATATTTATAAAGCTACCTTTACATAGACGTGCGGTGTGATTGTTCAATATTTTTCATCACACTTAAGCAATCGTATGCGGAGAGAGGGCAATATTATAATTATTTGTATCATTTCAACTTGCTTGCAGTTCGCCCCGGCTTCGTCTCGTATTTGTATAGCCTGTCACTCAGCGAAGTTGCAGCTTTCTAAAAGTGAACGAATTTTTAAAATCTCTTCAGTAGTTTTTGAGTTTATCCATTACAAACAAACAAATATATATACAAATATACATTTGAGTCGAAATGAATATATAATTACTGTACATAATAAGTGTAATATGTAACAATAATTTTCTATTATTCACATTACAACATACTATCATGATTTGTTATAATTTAGGACTTGATTATGAACATAGGAATGGTAATGAAAAATTAACGAACATCGTATAAAACTTTATTTAAAGCCATCGTTTCGTTCCAACTTCTCTAACGTAAAACTAAATCACTTCGCTGACAATTCCAGACAATCTGTATTAAATAAGACAACTTCCTAGATGACAGAAAAAATAAATGACACAAGTGAATGACGTATTTTTGTTAATTACTACCAAATTCGATACAAACCGATGGTTTGATCAGCTGTATGTGTCTTCATAATTTAACGTTTATAATTTCAGTAGAAAGGCCTTCTACGCTACTACTTTTTCTAGTTCTTTCTAAGGACGCTTTGCTTCACAAGGCACTTTGGGTCATAAGTCATAACTAGCATGGACTGAAATGTTGAGTAATTGACATACAAACATTCATAATTATTAAAGTTATTTCTAATTGTCACATATTTACAATATTCATAGCCAGTTTCATAGCTTTTGGATAGGTTTGTTCTGTTCAAATCAAATGAAAATTGAAATTTGGTACAGAGATGGATTATAAGCTGTATAAGCACATACGCTTTTTACCGGGTACGACGCGCGTGACGCCGCGGGTAATTCTATCTAACAGTATTATGACTCGGCCGTATCTTTAAAATTTATACTACAGCCACGCGGAACATGCTATGGGGATGCAACATCCACAACATTTCCATAACATATGCCTACATTTGTATATATAAAGCTTCAATAAAAACATACTATACATCTTGTAATATGAAGGTACTTGGTACTTATTTTAAGTAAAAAAAATCGAGCGGCAACGTTCAGACAACACAGCGTCCATTCTTCACAGCGGCACATTCGAGACTGTTGCATGCCGATTGCCGAGATTGTTTTGACTGTTTCTATGAAGTTACTGTTAGATAGAATTACCGCGTCTAGAGAGATTCGACAGGTACATTATTAGCGAATGTATATAATTTCAATTAATGATTAAAACGTGAACCGTTAACGGTCACATTGGCGAATTTACATTTACAAATACAATATAATGCAGAATTGTTGTAACATTTATAGTTTAATATCACCAACGAACGTAATACACGCACGAACATATGAACACGTAAACACTAAATTGTCTTTTCAGGCGTCCACAAATCTGGATAACTCGAACACCATTAGAACTTCCGTGATGACATCTGAGCGGCAATTTCACTCAGTATCATATCTTGAATTTTATTTCTCACAACTAACTTACGCATCGGTTCCAGTTCCCGCATAAACGGTGTTAGCGACTTGAGGAACATCAGGTCATAGTCATCATCATCGGATTTTGACTGAGGAATTGACTTATCTTCTGGTAGTGGATCGACATTTGACGCGAAGTCTTCAAATTCGGTGGTTTCGTTTGGTTCGAATTTTATACGTTTCGGTGAATCGTCAGGTGAGATTACCAGGACCTCATAGTCATCGTTAGATAGCTCGTCGGGTCTGTGAAGGAACCATAGCAACTTGAAATACTTCCACTTGCCTTTGTATTCCTCGAAGCCATCGCTCACGTTGTTCTTTCTTAACTCCCGTTTGAATACGTCTCGTATTGTCTTCCATTTCAAGCGAACTCTCCTTTCTGGAAAGTTAATATATTTTGTGAGTTTTTTATAGATTGTCAATGTTTAATAGTTGGTTAATAACATTTGCCAAACATACGAATTAACGAAAACGAAAAGACTAAATTAAAGGAAAATAATAGGTATGCGCTATTCGTCATGAAACAATTGAATTTAAAATCATAATGTAAAAATTTACATTATAGTGAAGTGCAATCAATTTAAGTATAGGTTTAGTATATACTAGTATAGTAGGTTTAGTATTATGTGTGCTATATACTAAATTGGCGGGCAATACTTTAGACTAAATTCTTGACTATTAATCCTAAGCAATACACAACATTATAAAATTCGAAGTATAAGAGTGAGGTTAGGTTTGTTTGTTTACATTTTGTAATAAAGTACATACACCGGTAATTATGAAAACTAGGTATGTTGAGAACGAACAATGACATATTTAATAATATGAATTAAAGATTATCCTAATACAATAATAAGTTAAGGTTAATTACAATTTGACATTAATTATGGTTCCTTGTGTTACTAACGCCATCTATATTTAAAGCTGGAACAACTGAACCGACGCGACATGGCAGCTTACCTTGCATGTTCAATATCCTACAAATTTCTGCCCAAGCGGTAGACAGAGCAGCTCTGTCGTTGTAATTCTCACATTCCGGATTCCATAAGCACTGACGTTTCTTTACCTCCTCTATGAGAGTAAGAATATTTTCTGTGGTAAAACATTTTTTTAAACCTTGCTGACGCGACATCGTGCGCGCGACAACCAGCGTCAAACAAACGGACGAGCGACTGCGGACTGGCACTGCGAGGGAAATCAGGCAAAAGTAGCCCGTAATCTATGTGGGTTGCGTCGCGCGACGTTGCCGCGCTGTGCTTCCAAAAAGCCGCGACATAACGCGTCGCGTCTTGTCAATTGTCTGGTGTATACTTTGGAGTATTCATAGCTCATGGGCCATACATTATGAAAACGTTATACGCATTACGCGTTCTCGTAATATTCTTTTTTTAATGTAAAAGACGTTGGTAACCCAATAAAATAAAATTCGAGTAGGAACAAACGTCTTTTGTCGCTTATTAGGTCACATTTTATTATTTTTCTATGTGACAACTCAAAAACAACTAACACACTATATTATTCATTTTGTAGTAGCTATTTCACAAAAAGACAGGAAGGCAACTTCATTTTAGATTTTTAATTAACCTTTTACAATACATAAAAAATATAGATTATTTGGCTAATAAGTAGAATATGTTATGGTTACATCGTAAAAACAATTTTAATTTATAATAATGAAAATATTTCTTTCCCATAGTTTATGCTTTTGCCATCTCTTATTTAATAACGGTACAACCTAAAGATCTGCATTGAAGTTTGAAACGCAGTTTATGTGTAGATACATAGATGGCGCTAATATCATCAATATGAAGTATAAACTACCACGTTTATAAAATAAATTTTATAAACGTGATAGTTTATACTTCATATTTTAAAAGTTTTAAATTAGTTACATATAGTAGTTACCCAGTTGGGTATATTGTACAAATCCAATATTTGTATTTCTTCATAAGAAATACTCATTCTTTGCAGTATGTTTACAACTGAAAAACCAGTTTTATGTATTTTTATTTTTTTTGCGATGGGTCGTGCTCTCGTACATAATTTGCTTATAGCACCTATAATTAATGTTCCAGTCGGCAATCATTTTAATTATTTAGACATATACTTAGTCTGGCCATAAATACTGTTACACTTAATTATAAAAAAATATTACATTTGAATTTCGAATCTGT
>NC_052116.1:8063888-8085336 GCF_012273895.1 Zerene cesonia | reverse complement strand
TAATAAATGTTATTTGCAGTTAACAATTTTCTTTTTTCTTTATTACAATATTTATGGCAAGACTAGGTATATGAATTATGTTGGTTAATGCATGCCAATTATGAAATTAGAAAGATGTAACTGTTTTTCCTTAAAAATAAGATAAGAGATTAAGAAAGCTAATTTTATAGATTTGGTTTTTATTTTTTTCGAATTAAATACATCAATGTCGAATTGTCAGTACTAGGTCCAATTTCAATGGGACCACACGGGAGGACGAACTGATAGCCTCCTCCTTCTAAGGTTTTATTATAAAAATAAAGACACAATATTCGTCCACATTTATTTAGAGACATCAGTATAAAATATATGAGATATAAAACAGTACAGTCGTAACTTAAACTAAAATATATAAATATACAAATATGAAATATTTTAATATATTAAAATTAAATATCTCTCAGCTGTAAACGATCGTATTGGAGAGCTGCGATATAAATAAATAAGTTTCGATACAAAATATTCATAAAATAAATATAATTTATGTGAATGGATTCACTGTGATAGTTTTAAAATATCTTTATAATAAATATATTTTAAATTTAAGAATTAAATAATATTTAAATAAATATTTTTCACAGTGAATAGGATCTATGAAGATGATAGGAAGAACAGTTAATAAACTTTCTTTTAAAAATATACAATTCATTTCTTAAAATTGTTTCGTAACAGATTAAAACAAACATGTTATTGTTCCTATATTTTAAATAGATTCGAAGTTCTTACAGACAACTAAATCTGACACAATTAATTTAGAATACAATTGTTTTACAATTTATTTTCGAATTAAAAAAAAACAACAAATACAGACTCTTTAGGGGGAAAAGAAGTTAAGTCAATCATTGCATTGGTATACATTAATTATACATATGATATACGTATTACATGATAGTTTAATTCAAGTTTATTAACGATTCTTTACGAAGAATAGATTTACACAAGGTGAGCTATAACATCGATTACAATATTACGCAATATTCTAAACATATACGTACGTTTGGCAGATACATAAACCCCGCGGAATGTTTTATAGCTTAAACACAAAAATTAATTTACCAATTTTTTTTTTTTGGTGTTAGCCGTAAATACAACTTATATAATTGATTAATTTTAATTATAATGAATCGTTTAACAAATATGTACGTATGGGTTGTGCTTAACCTCAACATTTAAATTAACAATAAAATTATAATTAGATATAATGTTATTTACATAGCGATGAAACAAATTATAAAAAGCGTAAGCAATATATTTATACACAACGACATTACCTTCTATTAAATTCATTAATTACAATTGAAATTCGGTCAAAATATAAATTCCGCAATAGGAAATTTCTCAAACCATCTAATTTGGCACGGCAATACAATCTTAAAAGCGTAAAACAAATATATATTTCTAACATTTCATAACCATGTATGCTGCTAGGAGCAATAATAAGAGGAAATACTTATCTAATGCTGTAATATTGATACTTTTGCATTTTCTTGTGTTTGATTTTACGGATTATACAAAGTGTTCGAAACGTCGGGTTAATAATATAATGAATAAATCGCGTTTAAAATCCGTTAAAAAGTTTTTAATTTCTGAACTTTTGCATTTATTTATAGCTACGTATTTAGCCGCTATCCTTTTTAATACTGTTACGTGCTCAATTTGTCATAATGGCCAACTCAACTGTTTAGTCGCGTGATCAACCAGAAATAAAGCAACTTGGCCATCTTTGAAGGTTCATGAAGGGCTAAGAAAGGATTCTGGACGGAAATAAAGGAATGGACAAAAGGGAAAAGAAAAGGATATGGGCCTTTGTCCCCTGTGTGCCCACTCATAATATGAAGTAGTAGTATTTGTATACTACTATTTCGGCCGATCTTCTGTGGGGGTGTGGTACCTTCCCAGGTGCGAGCTGCGTAGTGGTTTCGAAATAATATTGAACGTTGTCTTGTCAAAAATATATACATAATTTAACAATTTTATACCCTCTGTTTTAGAATTTTTCGAGATACTATTTTGTATAGAAAAGAATCGTCTGTCAACTTCGCATAGATAAGTGCTTTCTCCAATTATTACACCTCATAATAACTAAGGACAGCTAGGATATCTAAGTTAGGAACTCGGACTTTAGATTTTGATTTACAACCATAGGTTGATGCATAGTATAGTCGAGTTATGACATTTAATTTGCAATGTGCCTTTCTATTAAACATTTATAAGCTGTTATGTTGCTTGCTGTTATTAATTTTTTGTCTCTTTCACTCTCAAGATCATGAAAGCTAGTATGAAAGTGACATCAATATTTTTTAGAGCCAAAAATGTTTAGTAGTAACGAGTACTCATGGCAAAGCAAATAATTTATGCTGGCAACACTAGGTCACTCTATATAATGTTCATAATGTTGCCATCATCAATATATGTCTTAAAATTATTCTTAATTGCTTCATGGCTTTAAAATTTTGACACTGTCCTCGTCTTCCTAACTGATGAGAAGTAATTAAACCAGCATTTAAAATTTAAGGAATTAAAGAATTTTTTTTAATACTGATATTAAAACACCTCGGCATTGACGAGTTTTTGTTTGATACGAGGTGTTAATTGTTTTCCTAAAATATTTTCATAAATCCTTCTCATTCCTAAATTATAACTTAAATACTGATTTTGGATTAGATATAAAAATTACCGAAATACTCAGTTATAACATTTTCCCGTACATAAAATTTTTTATGCTGGCAATAATAACCTGGCTAAAAAGCAATAAAACAATATTTGGCAACATCATTATCATAGAAACTAGCGTTGATTAAAGCGTATCTGTTTGAAAATATTCGCATAAAAATCTGAATTTACTAACACCAATATCTAACTCTATTATAAATTAATTAAATCTACGATATTATATGTGGAATACTTAAACTAAACATCAATTACATCGAACAGCAAGATAATACAATGTCTTCATTTATTTAACTAACAAATTAATACTTAGGTGAATCCTTTGTTATTTGGACTATTCTAATACACCAATAAATAATCGGTTACAATTCAATTTTGTAACCTCAAACTTTAGAAACATTCTTTTCTTATTTTTAACTACACAGTATGAATATTACATGCAATAGCTTAAATCAGATATTAACACTTCTCTTTATGATAAGACAGCAAATATTTGTTATTCATAAATAAACAACATCATTCGTCGTGTTTCGCTATCCAAATTTATATTATGGTTCCAGATTTTTTCTACAAAGACTTCTTGTAAAAAAAATAGTCCAAATAACGAATTTGCACATCAATTGCTTATCCACGAAAATGATCGACTTGCCAGAAACGAGACCTTACTAGACCTTAACCTACGAGTAGTATTATGATATTATACAACATCGATAAAGAAACGTGTATAGAATCTAATATAATATGCATAATGACAAGTATGGATCAATCATTGGACCCATATATAAAGTGAGATTTGGATATATGATAAAGTTTATTTATTAAAAAGGTTTTACAAAATATTGGTAAACTCATATCAGAAATAAACACCGAAACATTTCAGCTAGAAGAAAACAAAAATATCAAAGATTAAACGAGTATTTGAGATTTATTTAGAACACTCTTTTCAGTCTCTTAAGATTAAAATGCTAAGATTTAATCATTGACGAATTAGACTCACAATCGCCTTTAAAGGTTGGCAATATGTCCGAGCGGCGTTGTATAAAACATTAATTGAAATTAACACCTTATTCCGTGGCAGTAATGGTCAAAGTCTATTGTATCGTACATTGGAAAAGTCTGCCCAGTATTGAGGCAGAGTTTTACTTCGGACAATTCTCGAGCGTAATTGCGAGTCTAATTGTTTATTGTATCTACGCCAATGGCAAAACAAATATTAAGTTTGGGAAATAAATCCGATGACTCAAAATCACACTTAAATAAGTGAAATTATATAAGTAATTAAGAAGTCATCCCTTACATAAACTGTAGAGAGCTGTAGCTACAAACACCAGATAGAAATTCCGCAATTTGATTAAATAGCGAGCAAGATTATATCAATATTAACAGAGTACATTAAATAAGTATTATAATAATAAAAATATTCACACAGTAACTATTAATTGATTGCGTTTTCGCAATCCGTAATACGCAACATTTTAAGTCAAAAATTACAATATTACCCTTTAAGTACACCGAGATTAAAAGTCGACTTACATTATAATACATGTAGATAAGTGTGAAGTCCCATATCCCCTAATGGGGTATGGGGCAGATGATATTCATCTGTATTACTGATCGATTTTCTTTATGGATAAGTAAGTGAACAGCCTTCTGTGTCCTGTTAGACCGAGACATGTGTTTTGTGCGTCCCCATCGGGATTCGAACACACGACCGCTCGGTTCTACGCTCATGCGTTAACCAATGTACCAAGGAGGCGGTCATCAATACATGTAGATAAAATTAGAGAATTATTCAACCTACAATTTTATGATTTTTAGTCATGTTTTTTATGAAGCCGTTTATAATTATCCGTTTATAATTAATCGGAAGGTTCATCCTCCGGGAAGTGCCAACCCTAGCAAAGAATATTCATTTTGTATCACTTAGTTTGACAGTCCTGGCAGGGCTATCAAAAAGTCAATCAGGTGGACTTTAACAAGACAATCTGTTGATCTTTATCGAATTTCTTTACTGCTTAATGGAAAAGATAAAGCCTAGGATAAAGAACATTTTCGGGGACTACTCTTCTCCATTCAAAGGATCAAGTGATATTTGATCAGAGAGGTGGAAGAACTACTTGTATGATAATGTAATTCGTATCTGTTTTACGTACTATTACATTTGATACTTACTTGTCATACAAACATGGCCACAAGCATGTTTTCGATTAACATTAAGTTTATATTAGCGATAAATTTTGGAATTTTCCATGAGATAAACTGACAAAATTGTGTTCATTCGGACGGTAGGGTTAGAATAACATAGCGATAAGTACATTTTTGAAATGAATATTTACATATTATAACAAGAAATTCGTTATTCTTCGCGTGATAAAAATAATTTGAGATTATGTTTTTTATGATATGTAACGAATATATTATCTTGTAATAAATAATGATCTCTATTGTCAAAGACTGAATAATACAAGAACGCATGTCCGTTTTAAGTCTAATAGGTTTATAATAAACACATAAAAAATCCTAATAAAAAAATCTCATATAAATCCTTAAAAACAATAAAAGGACTAGAAATAGAGTTCCAAAAGTTATATCAAAATACAAACTAAAATTACCGTTAAAGGGTAAACTACTAACTTGATGATTCTACACAGACAGAACCACATATTATTATTACAATGTAATTATACATTTATACTAAAACGGCATCTAACCGTGATTGCATTTCAAATATGCCCGATAGACAAGAGCAAACAATGTTTAAGTCTTAAACTCAAAAAATAACTAAACACATAAGTACGAATTTTTTAAACGAATGTAAAACCTCCCACACATTAAAACGTTTTGGCAGAAAACATAGCAAATCAAGAATATAAAGTAAAAACAAAATTTGCATTCAATTAACCACCCGATCATCACACGAATCACAGAAAGACGCCATAGATTAATCTAGAAGTGTGGTCATATTTAGGTGTCGCTGGCGGCAGAGGGCTGCTTGATCAGGTCCACCTCGCGTCCCACGCTTGCCTGGGTTTTGAGCTTGGGTCGGTATTCCTGGCTATCCACAACGCTGACGTGCTTCGGGGCAGCGTGGGTCGCCGGCACGTGGTAGTCCGAACGGTACTTCCTGTTGTACCAGTGTATGCAGACACACCTGGAAGGATATGGTAATTGGGAAGAAGTAGTGTTCAATTTTCAGGAGCTTGAATAATGGTTAGATTATTATGGAGTGCAGAAAATAGTTCAGTACTGCATTTAATAGGAAAGTTATTGTAACTAGTTTGTTTAATATTTGTATTTAATAAATACATATTCATATACTTTAAGACATCATTTGACTTTTTCCCCATGACTTGTAGTTTTGCCGGAAATCGAGGCAAACCGTATTCTGCTCTTAAAACTTCCCCTTCTTCTACTAAGAACTAAGGCCGGGTCCTTAGTTCAACTGAAATCTATTTGTCCACTCATTTTTGTTATTTTCTCTTTTCCAATTGGTTTGATTCTAATATGTACTTTTTTGTGTTTTTTTTACAATTAGCAATGTTATCTGTACTGGTCTAATTAAGTAATATTAAATATAAACTATCATTCTCTATGAACGTATTCGTTAGACAGTAATTACCGAGAGTTGTCTCCACATAACTAGATTGGCTTTCATTAGCCTAATAGCCGTCCTATCAAATTTTAATTAAGTTGAGTGTCGAAATGGTTTTGTTACGAGCTGTAGAAATACCATTTACCACATTCTACGTTTCTGGGCGGACGTTAATTTCATATACGCATTATAACAATACTAATATAATTGTATATTTTTCTATTATATATAGATTTTTTCTATTTTATGAAGATCTGCGTGAGAGATAATCTCATCTGATCAGTGTGAATGTTGATAAATTGGTCATAATGATGGTGTGTCATTCTAAATTGTAACAACGAAATATTCCATTATAAGAAAAGCTTGCAATACCATAAGGATCGTATCTTGAAGGAGATAAAATGTAATCTTTTGAGGCCATTCCTATTTACAATTTGTTTTATAAGAAAGAGTAGATATTTACGCACCATGAGCATGAAATTTGCTATGGAGGTAATGGAATTTTCGAAACAAGTTTGTATCAAAGTGACATTGGACTAGGCTTATGGGCTGGAAAAGGGTAGCTTATGGTGAATTCATATCCAATTTTTGGAAGGCATTAGATTAAGGGCCTGATGGAGTTTTACTTTGATGACATAAACGGGACAGTTTGTGAGAATGAATGGCTGAATGGCGAGTGTTAACTTTCCCTCGTATTTAGCTTTGTTACTATTAGAGTTGGATGAAATATATCGAAAAAAAAAAAATATATATATATATATATATAAATATATATATACCCGCCAGTAAGTAGCATAAATTGTGCGCGGATCCTTATTTGATTGGAGTCAGTCTACCTTCTTCAATTGTCGTAAGAATATGCAGTAGTCAATTACCTTAGCACGGCTCCCAATATCCCAGCCCCAATGAGTGCGGCCCCAGCGCCCATCAGATAGTAGCGATGTTGAGCTGCCTCCGCCCCCGGAGATAGCTGCACCAGCCCCACCACCAGAACCACAATGCCCAGCAGAAGCGAGCCCACTACTGCATGCAGGAATGCCGTCTGTAATGTATTATAATACTTATATACGTTTGAACTTTATTTAGACCATAGGTTTTTCAATGACACTACTTAGATATAGATTTTCTGCATAAGTTAAATGCGCAAGGATATTTTTATAAAATCTCCTAGCATGTTCTAGCTCAGTCGTCGAAGTGATCGTTGCTAGAATAAATGAATTGATGTAATTGTATTAAATTAATAGATAAAGAAATTTGACTGTATGTACAGTGCATTCATAAGATTTTTGGAGATAGATACAACTGTAGAAATTCCCTTTAAGTATGCAAGCACAAATCTAGTTCTATAATATCTTGTGTTTAAAAAATCAAATAAAATACATTAAACCGTACCAACCCCCTGCCTACGCTCATAATTCTATTAATTTTCTAGTATCCGGGAACCAAGTTTAAAGTTAAGTTAAAATGCATTACACCATTTGTTACGACAATTTTTAAGTTACGAGACAAAATGCGCTATATTTCAGCATTTTCCACCGTAATCGTGTGCCAAGTTTGCAAAACACTGTTCAACTGCTATACTGTAGGTAGACTTTACCTTTACTGACCCAAAAAGCAGTGTATTATTATATTCGTTGTTTGTGTCTTTGTGTTCATAATTTACACCATGTATGTATGTATGTATGTATGTACAATAAAATAGATTTTGATCGTGGGAATTGACCGAGTTTCTTTTCAAAATAAAAAAAAAAACAAACTTGGTTAACACTGGGGAAATAAAATACAACGTACTCTAGTTAGTAATAATTTTCAGATTACGAAAATTGCTGGCTATGGCTACAATCAAATCTATTAAACCTTTCATAAAACAGTCTAGTAAGTCTAGCAAATCTGAAAAAAATAACGTAGATCTAATTAAAAAATGTAATTATAAAATATGGAAACTTTACATTTTAAAAGAAAGCTGCTAAAAACTGCTGCGTAAACGTCTAGATATCTCTATCAGATACTTGTTACCAATGTTTACCTTTCTACAGAAGTAGAGTTCGTGCCTGAACCGGTGGTCCGGCGAGGGGGTGGCCTCCTCGAGCCCTCTGCCCAGCTGGAGGGGCAGCTGGGAGGGCCGCCGCCCCCCGCCCCCGCGCTTCTCAGCTCGCCGCCGCTCATGCCGCACGGCCACTGCGGGCATTGCTCCAATCATTTTTTTAGCTGTACCTGTAACCCGTAGTTTAGCCTAAATGTATACGGGTAGGTCGCACACCGATATGTGCAGTACGCCTAGCGATGTCTCAACCGAAGCGAAAGCTGAATTTGGTGTTCAAATTTTGCGCTACTGAAGACTTTTCGTTTTGTTATTTGTGTCGGTTGCCGGTTGCCATGAGGCCGCCAATTTCACAGCCAATGCAAATTTTCCTTTATTTATTTTTATACAATATGAATCAACATGAACAAGTTGTTGTATATTGTCTTTATAGTAATCCCACTTATATTATAAATGGGAAAGTTTGTGTTTCTGTTACTATTTTAGGTCATTAAAGCTAAAACTACATCACGGTTGTTTCAGGTATTCTGCTTACACCGGATACAAACAGGAACTAAGCCACGGGTTGAAGTAAGTTTATAAACGTATTAATCGTTAGTACAACACTAAATTCGACATAAATGTTATTAAGAATGATCATTCCAAATTACATATGTTCTAATATTTTATTAATTTTTGTGAGCGATAAGAACTATTATATTATTTGAATTAAAAAAGTGATTGTAGCAAAAAATGGCTGATATTAAAAAACAAACAGTTTGAGTCTACGTGTCCTAATTGCGGTAGCTAGGTTAATAGGATATCGATTAGACAATGTCCATGCACGAAGCTACAATCGCTGCGAATTTTAACTTTGTTAACCGACGTTCCCAAACACGTGGTTCTCAATTCGACTGTACATATGTATGTTACTTCATAGTTCAGTGGGAAGCTGATTAGCATGATATTTTGTTTGATACGAAATAGTTCCCATTTGACCATGTTGAAAATTGAGAGTGTGCCTCCCTCCAGGAACGTCGATGACCTTTTCGTGTCAAAGAATTATGTGTGTGATGATTTTGTGCAAAAAAGTTATAAAGCAATAACAGACATATTGATAGGCAACTAGGCGTAGCATCTAGCGATAATTTCTTATTACAAGCATTACAGTATATGTAGTATAATGAATTGCAGTGTTATATAAAAGCTCTCGAAGCGAAGATAGATGAAAACTAGGTAATATCATAGTAATATTGCCTCATTTTCGTATTAAATAGATATTCATTTTCATATTTATGAGATACATTTAAAAACTACAATAGTTGCAAATTACTTAAAATGTTTTTGAAATAAATATTTCTTATGCTTACACTTCGTGCGTTGACTACTTGGTTGTAATAGAGACTGGAGCATATCTGAAAAATGTTGAGAAATTTCAGTTTAGTTATTATAAAAAAGGTAAAAATATACCAGAGTTTCGCATCCAAAATCAGCCGTTTATTGAATAGATTAGCAATTAGATTAAGCGACGCAGTTCAACAATCTGAATGATATACTGCCATAGAACGTACCTGCTGTGGCCCCTAGCGCTATTTCATTTTTTTATAACATTGAATAAATTGGCTTAAGGTGTAAACATAGGACAAAAGTATTAACGTCATAATGATCAAGTTTTCCATCGACATTTTTATAAAAATTTAACCAAGTTGACTGCCACATATAAATTTACGTTGTATTACATTAATGCTGATTTACAAAGAATAAATCAATAATTACCACGAAAATAATATATATACGTAATCTTGAGAAATATTTTCTACATAAAACATAAAACATTCCATAACGTATCCAACAAATTTGCTATATCATTAATGTAAAACACAACTATGGAGCTTATCTTCTATCTAAATAACGTGAACTATTTTCTATGTAAATACTTAATATGAAACTTTATTTTCCAATGTACGATACTTGGAAAAATATACGTTTTTAAAAGCTCTCTAAGTGCTTGTAAAACTCAAAGCCCAACCCATATTTTATTTAGAATTTAATATTCAACGTTTGAAACGTGAACTCAATTTTTTAATAAAAATAAAACGAAAAATGTGGCGTGTCGACTGATATCAATGTTTAATTAATGTTTTTATTTCATGGTACTATTATTTTTATTGCTTCGTGGTAAGTACAATTCATGTTGTTTGATATAAACTGTATCATTATGACGAAATTTGAAAGGGAACATTAGAATTTTTTATGTAAGAGCGAGTAGTCTAGTGGTTCGCCTGATGGTAAGCGATTACTACCTCCCTTGAACATGTACGATAAAGAAAGGATTGACGATAGGAATAAAGGAATGGACTCCGATGGGTAAAGAAAGGGATACATTTGACGTAACAGTTTAGTGGCAGTTTGTGACATTCAAAGTCAGGAATTACTATTTTCTGAATTTGTTCTGTTTTCCAATTCTGTTTAGATAGTAAATAAACATTTCTCAATTATGTCAAACTTCATAAGCAATCTTATATCATGTTATAGCCTTTGCCCGACTATTAAGAGTTTAACTTAATTATACTATATTGCTGTAGTGTACCTACGAGTAAATGCTCATAATTTCAATAGCCTAGCATCGTAAGATCTACTTTTATAATAATATACACTACAAAATGTAAGAACTATAGGAAACTAATATTCCTTCCTCAATGGACCTTACTCAATCTAACTTGCACTGTCTCTCGTAATTAGGTCTTGTAAAAAAAGAAAAAAAATAACATTTAATCAGGTGCTGCGGAGAAAACTTTCATAAACGTTCATGAATACACAATAGCTTAAGTTTTGAATACTTTTTAAATCCCGGGTCCCCGTTCGGGACCACCCTTTTAATGGAGGAAGTTAACTTGTCTGTCTGTGTGTATCGAAGCTCATATATATATCTTGCTTGCTAGACAGCTACCTTCCAGACGGAAGGTACTAGGACTGTATATTCTAGAAGCGGATAGCAGTAGCGATGTCAAAAGCATGAGCCAACAAGTAATGTTATTTGAATGTCACCTTTATTCAGTATTTCCTTAACATTACTCGAGATATGAGAAGCAATTCAAATAAATAACACTTCTCCCGACAGTTAGCTTTGTGAAAAATTACACGTCAAATAGCTTTTAGTAGTTCAAAGTGGATGAGAAATTGTTAAAAGTTACTGGCGATCGTATATTCATATTAGGTTGTCATAAAAATGTGTTACTGATAGTAACTTTAATTTCTGTTGCGTTTTATCTAACTGCTAAGAGAATGTTGTTTTGTTGAGTGTGTATTAGGATCTTATCGCGTAACAAACATTAGTTTGAGACGCATCTATTTATTAGTTATCATTGTGAGTTAATTGTAAAAAAAATGTGGTTTTCGTACATTAAATTTATTATATCTACAAAGTCTGTTTCTTCAAAACTGTTAAGTGGGTTATTAAAATGTAATTTAGGGGGGTGAGAAGGGATAAATTAAATTATTATGTGTTTTTGAATTTACTTTTCGATAAGCTTATGCGATATTGTTAAGTGTTTCAACAACTAAGTCATAGTTGCAGGCTATAAATTTTAGTTTAAAATGGGGTTATTGCCCTCACAGTTGGCTGTAGTTTCAAGTGATTGACCCAAGTCCAATTAGTTCAATTTCTACCCGTTTCATATTGGGATTAAATGTGATTTTAGAACTAAGATTCTTTTAAAGGGATACTGATTTTTATATATAAGGATATTGTACAAAACCTTGTGTTATTACATTAATATTTTACTAACACTATAATAAAAACGTTAGTTTAAGAATACGATGTATGGCCTATATAGGCCAACAAACATATATATGTTTGTTGCTCTTTCACGCAAAAATCTCAACCTGAATGAAATTCATTTCAGACATAGCTAATAGACAAGGCTTTTATCCAATACCTCTCGAGGGATCCCACGGGCTGAAGTAAGTATATTATATTAAAGAACATGTTTGAGCCAATTCCCTTAAACACGACATGGACAATTCAATCATGTTGTTACGTATAAGAAGTCTCATTGATTCGCAAATTAAATAAATGTCGAGATCGATAGAGACAAATAGGGCAAAGCTTGTCCCGCTTGGGTCCAGGGCCAAAGCAATAAGACGTTGGGATACATACGATACGGTGGACATTCATTTGATAAAGGATTAATCTCGTAGAGGAATGGAAAATAGAGGGAAAAGGTAGTGGACGTGTTTATAGTAGGTGTACTAATATTCTACACCCGGAATTTCTTTAAGAATGAGATATAGATATCACCACGGTCGCATAATTATTTGGGGACATCAAATTCTTATCAGTTAATCACTTCCTTGCGACACTAAAGAAAGATAAACAAACAAACACACATTTGCAATTATAATGTTAGTAAGTTGTAAATTTAGTCATCTGTGGTGAGGTTTTCATACAATATTACTAAAGTTATTAGTCGGTAGTCGTATATATGGAAAATTTTATTAGGTTCATCAATAAAGTAAAGATTGTTAGGAACGCCGCTATGTTTTTATCCGGCGTTATCATCCCCTACTTAATATCATAAATACAGAAACCCACTCTGCTTAATCTTTGAACTACTGAACCGGTTTGGAAGAAATTTAGTACAAATATAGTTTGAGACCCGAGAGAGACAAGGAACAGTTTTTATACAGGAAACCCTACGGAAACGGGAGTTATGTGACTTTTCCTTTACTACACGAGCAAAACCGCGCGCGACAACCTAGTTTACCAAAAATACAGGACATAACAAGGATTATTCAACAGTCACTTCAATCACCTAGTAATTTATATATATTATACATTTCTGTGTATATTCACTGTGTCTTCATAGCGAATCATACAGAACACGGCATGTACAGCGTAAAGCAGTACAGTACAGTTTATCGATTTTAGTACGAGGGGGTGGGGCCAGACGTGCCAACGAATCGCTCCCAATGTACTTACATTCTACCTATATGTACGAAACTGCTAGATATTTACTGGGTTCTTTTAATAGTTCAGGACCCCGTCGCCGTCGGTAACAATTCTCGAATAGATATCACTTTGATTTATGAGATTTTTAAATGAATACAGGACACAATAAAATAAACCATACGCTCGTATCCTTTTACTTACACTTCTCTTGCCGTTTTTTCCCCGTTATCAGTCCATTCTTTATACCACATCTTTTAAAGTCGGCAATCCATTTGCAAAGACGTAAGCCCTCAGCAAATATCCTCCTTATGCCTCTGCAAATGTTCATGGGCGGTGTTAGCGCTTACCATCAAGCTTTACACCAGCAACTTTGCTGAGATAAAAAAAGAAAATTTCTATTGCGATATGTTGCAAGTTTAATTGTCGCATTAAACAAAAGCAAACAAATATATGTTTTGAACCGACGATCCGAAGAACAACATAGGATCAATCAAATGTATTTTGATACTCAATAACTCAAGGGTTTCCAAGTAATTGAAGTGGTATCTTCCCCTAAGAATGTTGGTGATCATTTTTGTAGAAAATAATTGTTATTGGTATACAAATTCAATTATTATAGTAATAATAATCAAGGTTTAATGTTCTAGTAGGAAGTAATTTACCGCTTTCTACACGCTATTTCTTTGTTGTTCCATCTATCCTGGTACTATATATCTATCAGTCTTTACTATAGTTACTTTAGTGGGTCGCAGAAACGAATAAAAGAAAATGAATATTTTATCATTTATTAAGTGTAATAAATCGAGTGAAATTAAATATACTAACGTGGAATGATGTGATTAATTTAACATGTTTGAGAGAAGGCTATATTTCTGAAATACACTCATATTAATTAATAATTAGGAGCTATTTAATAATGCTATGTGAAAACTTATCCATCCAATAAAGTATCACAACGTCACCTGTAAAATATCAAAACTAGAGAAATTACAACACATTTTAGAAACGGTTGTTTAATAAGATATTTGATGAATAAATTTTTAACGAGGATTAAAAAATCCGCTCCTAATGATTTAAAATATCAAGTTTATTTTATAAAAAACCATCGTATTTAATACTCCAAGACAGCGAGATCAACAATGCGTATAAATAATATCAAATGCACGTGAGCTAACACCTCTTTACAAAATATCGTCCAAATATAAGAAAGCTTTATGTTAAATTTTATGAACGCAAAGGATTACGCCAGAAAATATGAAAATCGTCTTTTAATTGTCCATATATCGCGGATAACGATTCACTGTTATAAGTTGTTAGATAAACATTTCCATAATAAATATAAACGAAATGAAACGAACGTAAAAGCTGCTAAATTTTAAAAGCACGAAAGTTTCAATTTAAAGTTTAATTTTGTACAGTGAAATGCGACTCATATTTTCATTTGAGCTTAATATAAAATTAATAGCGGAGTAAGTTTTGCTTTGTTTTGGTATTAATAAATATTGTGTTTTGAAAGTAAAATAGACTGTTCACTATATTATATATAATACTAATTAGAAATTCTCGAACAGTAAATGCAAAAAGCTTGTTATTTTCATAGATATATTTACATTTTAATTCCGGCAAAGTAATACTGTCGTTGATATAGTGGACCTCTAAACAAATCTTGATAGCGAATTTTAAACGTATATTACAGTAATCCTATGCAAGAATTTATATAACTACCCCGCAAAGAACTCCATGTATGTAATATGTTGTTATATCTTACAATTTGAATGTGCTGTCCGTGCCGTATCTATTTCTTAGGTCTATGAAGTGAGTTTCATTTTAATAATTACAAAGTCGTGAATGGCGTCTTAAGAATCTGTTAGACATTTTTGTTTTCACGATATTATTTTATATGAAACAGCATATACATAATGTTAAATAACGCTGCTTGAGCAAGATATATAATAACTAATAAGATTTGAGATTTGTTTATTTAGAACGCACTTACTTTTGTGAAAATTCGAATAAAAACATTTACAGTATAATAAATCAAACCCTATATAAAAAATAATGATTAAAGGATTATAATGATGAAATTATACTGTTAAACCTGTCAGTATGGTTACAATGAAACGATATAACTTTCTCTCAAACATCGATAAAAATATTAATTTACAAAAAATATTAACATACGGCTCGCTAGTAATACTTGTAGATATTTGTATCATTACAATATTATCTTATACAAACTATTAGAAATTGGTCTGTATGTGACAACTGTTAAAGTGATTTATCATGAACGTTTCATATATTACGTATTATGAAAAAACAAACTAAAATTACTATTTAATGTAATCATGCCTGTTTGTATGTATTTTTAGTGTTTTACGTGTTTTTACGTACAAGGGAAGACAAATTAAATGAGATACCACAACAACCATTCAAGTTTGTCAATAAAAAGAAAAGTCCTTTTCTAAATAAAGTTAACAGCGTATCTCAATAAAACACTTTAACAGATTATGTAGTAGGTACAAGTGAAAAGATCACTACTTAAAATGATATACCATATAAACCAGTTATATTTCAATAACAATAAAAACTTAAAATTAAACAAGTCTCTTCGTTGGAATATCTGCGCAGAATCTATTTGAATACACTACGTTTAAGACAAACATACAAATATTGGAGCTGGTTGTGGCTAGGGTTGTCAACTTTTGTAATAGAGGTATTTAAATAAAAGTGATTTTAAATATCATTAGACGTAATTTAAAAGGGAAAATGATGATGTATCTAAGTAAAAGTGTCTAAACATTCTAACAATTAGCTATTGTCCTTCAGATTCACGAAGAATTCTTGGCTTGGTAGTTTACTTAGTAGACAGTTCACTGTACTGTACACAATTAATTATAAAGAGTAAGCAATTGTTACACAATTATCATTTATTTGACAACCCTATTTTTAGTCAGAAAGCTAAGTAGTAGAAAATACGGTAAATAGTACGAGAAAGTCTAATTATGTAGCTAATATTGATTTACTGAATGGTAAAATGTTTATAATTTGTTAGTTAAAGAGTTTATTTGTGTATTAAATGTAAATATCTAAAGAACTTTGTGTTTAGTTTAGTATTTCTAGAACAAGATATAAACGATTTTCAATTAGTTCTGTCTAGTATTATATTATCTGTATTTCTGTCTACTTTCATATAAAATGTTATTTAAAAGAAATGATGTCAAGCAATTTGAATTCATACGTAATGTCTTATTATTCGCAAAGAATATAGATAACTATTTAACAATAAACAGATTTTAAAAGTTTAGATTTGCGCAGATATTATTTTGTACTTAGAAGATAAGAATAGATTTTAACAGTATTAATTTTTCTAGAAAAATATTGCACTGTGACTGTAGAAACTTGATGACGGATGTAGATAGTGTGATGCTTTCTGTGAATTTCTGTCTATTTGCGTATCACCTCTTCAGAAATTATATAAAAAAATTAAAATCACATCGAAAAGATTGTACTGTAAAGTCGCTCACAACATTCCGTTTGATAAAAACAAATCTGAAGATGACTTTCATTAAAATATTATCAATACAAAAAATAGACATAAAGTCACAGAAAATTGAACCTTATATATCTTAGAAATAGTAAAGTAGTGCGCGTAACACGCATAAATATAGGCGCAAAAGCGTTTATAAAAATTCTTCACGACACCGAAATTTTGCATCAAAATTCACAACTAACACCTTTGAGCGTTGCACAACATTGAAAATAACAAAACTTGCTTCACAAAAAATTAAAAGTATCGAATTTAAATGGAAAAGTTCGGCTGGTAGTTAGGGTACAGGAGATGTTGTATTATAAGCAACGTAAAAAAAGATATAGAAGAAGGAAATTATATATTAAAATAAAAGATATTAAAAGGATGCAATTTATTCGAACACGTAATTCCCTCTTATATTTGATTAATTTTACTCTTTGTACCTTAAAGAGAGATGGCAGTTATGTAGTTACATTTCCCATTTATAGACCCATGTAAGTTTCGAGTTTATTACCAAATATACTCGTATATTAACCAATGTTTGGCTCCAGACTCGAGCTACGCCAGCGTAAATGATGTATTTTACAGAATGATTACCAAACGCAATCCTTTTGTATATTAAGTTACGTATAGTTGCGATATTATTGCATTATACATTAAATTTTACGCTGAGCATATAAGAAACATGTTGAAGTACTGACTTTTTACAATCAGTTTAAGTAATAGAGTTATAATCGAAGGAAACAGTAATTTATAATTGGAAAAATTTAAACAATGCATAATATAATCTATAAAGAATACATAAAACCTAGCTCTTAATAAAACATCTCCTTTACATTGCGAATATTACTTGAAAAGAGTGAAGTCCCTAGTGGGGTATGGGGCAGACAATATACATCTGTGTATGATATACACTGATCGATTTTATTTATAGACAAGTAGGTGATCAGCCTTCTGTGTTCTACCAGGCCGACATTTCTTTTTAATCCCCACCACTAGCAATCGAACCCGGGACCCTTTGGTTCTACGCTCACGCGATAATATACCAAGGAGGCGGTATATTTACCTGAAGGTTCTATAAATTGCTGTTATCGATGACTCATCAAGATGGCGTGTGGTAAACAAAACAATCAAATATGATTCGTTTATTTGTGAGAAATAGCAAGTAGCCGAGATAATCTCTCGGTATATATTACTTTATCTATTAGAGGATATATTGAAGATATCACATGCATCTATCGGAATTATTCTGTATAGATCTGACGTGAAAACTATTTAAATGCTATGGTATTGCTAGGTACAAAAACTTGAAATAATTAAGATAAATATACTAGGTACACTATTTTAATGGAATCGTGTTATAAATTTCAGCATGTAAACGTATCGTGTACGTGAATATTGTAAATAGGATACAAAAAGCGAAGGCATTTAGTAAGAATTTAGTATTAAAGTGATAAAAGTGGCGTATTTACACGTGTCACTTAGCGAGTATATAAAATCGTAACGATACAATCCTATAAAATACCTAATATAAAAGTATAGGCACAAGAAATTTCATAATTAATTTGTGTGCAGCTAATCTCACGTTATTTGTGCAAAATTTTTTATTTTACATTTAGTTTCGAGATCTATTTGCACGCCTTTTGTAGTGATGTAGTGTTGTTTAGCTTTGAATTTTACTGAGAGTATTATTTTATAATTTTTCTCCCTTCACAGAGAGTATTATTTCACATATGGATATTGTTTAAACGTTTAATTATTAAAAGTATAGGCTGTATATTCATGAGATTGGAACTTTGTTTATATTATACGAAAATTAATTATATTTGCTACAAAGGGCTTGCATATAAACCGGGTCTAATCCTAATAGAATTCAAAAGGCGAATAAATATAATAAATTATCTAAGTTTCGCTGCAAAGCGCAATATGATTATGGCACATTCGTAAACGATATTAATAAAAACTTTAATCAATCATTGATTTCGTCGAATTATTTAGAATTCCAGATAAGTTTGTTTAAGTCCCTCGAGGGTTTATTTACAACTGTATCGCGTAATTCGTGTCTATATCACTGTAAAGTCAATCTTTTAATTATTATTTTATACAAGCTAGCTGGTTCTAGACACAGGGTGTAGACGATTTCGCTCAGGCTTTTTCTACTAATGTATTTTATGTAAGATTACATCCAATCCCCATTGGACTTTTACTTCATTTAAACATCCACGTTACCGTAAAATACAGCAGTAGATAAAGGCTTTACTAACAAGATTTGGAAAACATTAGAAACATGACGTGGATTTCAATCGTTTATCTATTTCACGTGCGGTCTAAATGTTTCTAATGTTTGTCAAAACTCCTTAACAATTTCAATAATACATCTATGAATCAAGTGCAATTACAATACACACGTGTAACAATAATAAATTGATAAAAGACGACATTAATGATACTTAAAACTAACAAACGAATAAATTATAACATTTACATAGATTACTGGTGTCTTCTGAAAATGTTATGTCACATCGAGGGCTAGAATCGGTCAGGTTTATTAAATAGTATATTATTTAGGATCAATGTCAATTCGACAGTTATGACAGTTTGATAATTAAACACACCACGTAACTCTTAGAAATGCAAACTTTAGTTCGATTTGAAGAAACATGCCCTTGATGTGGCATAAAATTGTCGGTTTCTATACATGTCTTGAAAAAAATTGTGTACTACTTAAAACGGAAAAATCTTTTGTTATAAGAATCGAAAATTGACCTAAAGCGTGCAAGGCAATTAATAACGAGATCATTGTTGTAAAAAGAAGTGGCAACAGAAACATAAGTAACTAACATATTTATAGGACTAAAATAAATTTTTAGAAAGCCAAATAATAAAATTGAGCTCCGTGACATCAATTTTGATTAATCTTGACTAATTCACATTAAATGTGCGATAATATAAAAACCGATTAATTTGTAAAGTAAAATTTTCGATATTTGACAAGAAAATACATATTCACAGCCGTGTACTAAATTAGAGAAATCATCGTTTTCATTAACAATAAGGATCAAAGACCAAAAAGGTTACATATTGTCTGTTTTATTATTTAATTATATTGTAATGTTCCAAAGGTGTGCCCTGAGGACTCTTTTAAGTATTGTTCAAAAAGATTGATAACATTTATGCATACCTTTTAAAATCAGAAAGAAAAATCATCAAATTGTTTGGTCTTTGACAAGAAAGTTAGTATTTTATGATAAATAAAGCTACCAATTAAATCAATTAGGAATCACATAAACAAAAGTACTTAAAATAATATGCATTTGGCACAACCGAATTAAGCCTTGTGCGTTAAATAAATTTTTAAATAATTGAACAAAAAAAAATCAGTCTCCAGCGAAATTCGTAAACTAATAAAAGAATAATAACTCCGAATACAACCGCAATCAATATTTTATATTGCGTCCGTGTTACGAAACAATTCAATATTAAACAGTCATTAAATCAGCTCTGTCTTGGTTCTAATTTTGTTTTATGATTGCAGTTGTTAGTTTAACAATCGTTTTATAAATATAGAAGGTACATAATAAACCAAATACATAAACTCACTACAATAAGTTGGAAATGAAAAATACACACATTTCTTTATTAAAATTGAGAGTCATATTGATCCTTAAAAAGACATTATAGTAGGTATTTCTAATTTACACGAAGCCGTTAAACTCGTTGGTAGCACACAGCACAACGTTGTCACGAGAAGCATCAAGGAAAAATAGAGTCTGTTGGATAAAGGGATAGCCTTCAACGCATTGAGGTTTTCTCCCAATTTGACAATTCGCTGATACCGAACATTCTAATTTTAATGGAGAATGCGAGTGAAGTTTGTAAATATAAAGATGGAAAGAAATTACAGGAGAATTTAAGAAAGTTTAAAAGATAAGGAGTCAACGCGGTATAACATGATTACCTATGAAATCGAATACAAGTCCATAGAAAAGTAAAATGTAAGGGATCAACGAACGGTCAAATTTGGTTATTCACATTTTCGACATGATCATATAACGCCCATCAGAGAGCAGTTCTTTCGTATCTGATGGCGACCCTGGACTTAGACTCGGAGCCATAGACGGCGTCGAATATGTATCTTTGTTGAATTTGCCAAATCTTCGCTCACTTTCTGATGCCATTGACACTTCCTCTTCTACGATTTGTTCCAGCGGCGACTCTCTCATCGCATCTCCATTCAAAGCCAACGCGTTAACAAATCCATGAGCTCTGTCTGGCGGAGGCTCGGTGTAAGTCTCTGTTACAGGTTCAGGTAGGACTTCAGTAGCGCGCGCACGTCTAGCATTTTTTGTACGCATGCCACCAGTCTCTGCATCTCGTTCCAATCTATGCCCAGATCTCGATCTCGTCAATTGTCTCTGGACGTAGTCCTCCAAGGCGTCTTCCTCGCTCTTGGTCAAATATTTGTGCAGTACAATCAAAAATACGCCAATGAAGAGAGCGAACAGGCCGGAGCATACTAGTTCATTGAACCAGCTGACGGAGCCGATGCTGCTCCAAGAAGTGACGTCATCAGGGAGCCACCCGGAAGCAACAAGAAATAGTCCTAAGACGAGGAAAACGACTCCAAGATGGAGCATGCCAACGGAG
>NC_052116.1:8017297-8062888 GCF_012273895.1 Zerene cesonia | reverse complement strand
GGAGCCACCCGGAAGCAACAAGAAATAGTCCTAAGACGAGGAAAACGACTCCAAGATGGAGCATGCCAACGGAGGAGACGACTTCATTGTCAGCCGTGCCGGACTTCCTGTAGCGTCTGCGTTCGAGGCTGCCGGTGGAGCAGTGGGGGGATGTGACGCCCGATTCAGAAGACTGCAGCGAGTAGCGTCGCTCTCTGGCGCGCTGCTGCTCCGCGCGCCGCTTGCGCTCGCGGCGGATGGCGAGCGCGGAGTGGAGGCCGACCGCATGCATCCTGCAAGCACGGGCACGGGTGAGCGAGTTGTCACGCGCCGCAAATGCGGCTCATTTGCGGTGCGCAGCGACGAGCGGCCCCAGGCGCGGGTTGCCGCACGCCTTAGCGGAGTCCGCCGACCCGTGCCCGTGCCGTGCCGCGATTTATAAATTACAATTACATCTATCGAAGACATTCAACTGTCCCTTTATATTTCTGATCACTACTTTGATATACAATAAACATGGAAAATTAAATGTCTCCGAAGTTTCAAGCAAATATATTAAAGTTCAATTTAATGTATGTTCATCCCAATTATGTTTTAATTTCAATCTAGCAGTTACTACGCTTAACATTATAAAGAATTCTAATATGTATTTAATAATCGCACATCGTCATGTTGTCATACACATACATAAAATAGGACAGTAATAATAACAACTTTATCTCACACAAGTGTTTCAGCAACGTTCGACAAGTCCAATATCATAGAAATAATTTATGAAAATATGTAAAATTATATGAAGCATATACATCTATAAAATACCAACAATAATGTTGACAACAGTCTCGGATAAATAAAAAGGGTAGTTAAAAGTGAAGCAACAACGCAAGGGTCGCGTCTCTTCATATAACGAGGAACGTAATAGCGCTTGTGGCAGTGTCTATTATATTACACAGCTTTTGTTCGCTCTAAGACCTCTTTACTTTGTACAACTACGCTGGAAAACTGGAAAAATATAACGAGTTTATTGGAAATACTCAATTGCATTTATTTATATTGCTCATACAACGAGTGGACGGGATTTTATAGGATATCATTATTGTCAACTTGTAAGAAGTGACAAACGATATATCGCATTTTATATTCTACATTACTTTTCTATTTAATAGAGAGAGTTCGCCTGGTTGGAAATTTTTAAACTATGTATAATATTATTTAAGAAGTACTGACTGCGATGTTTTATTCGTTATTTTTAAGTGCTAAAATGTTATGTCATTGCACTGCAGAAACTTTGATTGGATACGAGATAAAAAATATCCTTTTAGATTATCCAGATTCCAAACTACGAGCTTTTAGAGATACTCATCTCTGGCTCGCGCAAGCGAAAATTTTCCAGTCCTTAAGAATATATAGAACTTTCTGACAACATCATTTGGGGCCTTACCTGTAGGACAGTCGCGTAGACTGGACAAACAGTACCCTCCTTTTTCGAGAATGGAAAAATTCACCTTCCATCCTTTCAACACAAGCTTATTTTCTAAATTCATAATATTTGCTAAGACCAGTTTTAAAGAACATATTATATTATACATATTGGCTGTTATTCATTTCCCAATATATACACCAGTTAAAGGGCTCATAATTGCACACACTTTAACAATATTTCTTATAAGATTTTTATGTTACAAGAGGACAACTGAAAAAGATCATCAGGGGTAGCTCCCAAAAAATATAACAAAGACAAATCTAGCAATTCTGAGCAGTTACATCTTTTATCTCGGCGAGTGTCGCTCGAGCGTCAGGAAGGGTCCTCAATTCCCACTTATATTGCACTTGACGCGATCAAACAGTCATCCGTTGGAGTTATTTATTTTGTATTCATAACCGGATGTAAAATCACCAATGATTACAGATACAGATACAGGTTTACCGACGTTAATAATAGATGCTTAAAGTAATTGTTAGATGATAATGTGGATGATGTTAAGCCGTAAATACGAGAGAAGGATTTAGTCTTAAATGTTACTGAGATAACTCGGCATTGGAATGGTTCAAGCCATTGTTTAGATAAGTTATAAAATTAATCGTGTTTTTACAAACTAATATAATAAATGCGAAAATAACTCTATCCCTCGGTCTTTCCTTTACGCCTTAACTAAACCAATTAGGATGAAATTTGGTACAGGATTGATTTTATCCCGAAAAAACGGTGGGGAAACATCCCGGAAACATGGTGGGAAAACCAAGCAAGAAAGTAAGCCGCGGGCGGAATACTAGAGTTATATTATGTGCAATAGTCAATCAAGTCAATACAAGGACAAATGCACTATTCATAATACATCTAACTGAAGTCGTTTTAAGTGTCATAAATCAAAACATCATCCTGTCTTATTTAACCTACTAAGAAGCGATTTCGTTATATTTCTATAATAAATTGTCACAAGCGATTTTCCTGCACATTAGTTGTTTAGTATCGCCAGACAGATGTCAACTACAGGTGGTAAGTTTTGGCCCGCAGCCAGATTGATATCTTACCGAGTTAATCATTTACATTTGGTTGGCAGTGCTCTATGTACTGCTGCGGTTATCGCCTGCAACCTTATGCCATAACCACCTGACAGATAAGATATGATTATGCGAAGAGCTTTTGAATTTCCCGAAAATTAGGGTTTATTTTACGGTTTTGGTTGCAAAGATGACATCCTTATCAAATATCAAAGATGTCAGTGGTTAAGGCGAGAAAACGTTACAGAAAATTACGAATGATGGTGGTGTCTTATTATTTCTATTAATCACATAAATAAACTTGTTTGAACTTTATTTTAAACCGACGTACACAAAAATTGAGGTTCACAATTCAGCGAAATTATTTTTTGCCTTAAATACTTGATTACTGTGTGTGTCTCCAACCGATTGACGTGAGTCTTTTTGTGTTTCATAGGAAATGATTGTTATTTAGTCTCATGATAGAATCTAAATTAGTACCTCCCCAATTTTTGTTTGGACACATTATTTAATTTTAAATTTATCGTTACTAGATGCCACAGTAAGTAAATCTGAATTTTGAACTCAGATCATTGATTTTAAAGTCCTATTCCTGCTTGGTTAATTTGTGTCCCAAAGAAAAGTCGTCGGTTGTTTTATAGAAAGGTGATTTACTTCTATGAATAAATAACGAAATAAAATTAAATAAGATAATATACAAACACTATCTTGTTAATGGGTGTAAAAAGCTATCTTAAATACGATTCTTAGCAGTGTAAAATCAATTTTGTAAAAACTTCAAAATGTAATGTTGTCTATTGACCGAATGAAGAAACTTTCCGTCCCAATAAAACTTTAAAACTACGCGGAAATCGGGAACAAAAATACAATTGAATATAAGTATTAAACAAAATGAGATCTGTAAAAGTTATGAATCATATGCTCCAATTACTGAAACTGTAAGCATCTGTTCGGTCTGTGTTGCAACCGGTCTAACTGCTTATAATGACTTGTATTTTATTACCATACGATTTATTGTCTTCTTATTTTTGTATATCGTTTTAGGATTCATTGAGAACACAATCAGACAAGACCGTGTTACATTAAAAATTTCAACAACATTTTTAGGCCTTCAAATTGAAAGCCTATGGGTAAATATTACATCTGTAATTCTACTACACCTGCTTTTTATAATGGTTATATAGTGCGGGGGCCCGTTTTGTTTTCCTCATTCTTTCTAATCTATTTTTCTGTCCCTATCGCACATATTTTCGCCTTAAAAGCGACACATCTACAGAGACCCCAAATACGCAATTAATATCCATGGGCGTGGGTGATCGGTAATCAATAGGCGAAGCACAGGCTGGTCGCAGACGTACTAACCAGTTGGCCCTCTATAAAAGCGGCACAGCGATTACCGATACATATGAAACCTTTTAACTTGAGATTTTTAGCAATAAAAATTGAAATTTAACAACATGAGGATATCGGTGACGCAAACCCATGAAATTGTCCCTACCAGCTCAACGCGGCTAAAAGTTTTCACTTCTAATCTAGTAACATCATTCAATTTAGAATCCATTAGGCCACTATTTTATTCACTACAGAATGTGCCAAATAAAGAAGTATATACATATAATAATGATATTGAATACCGATACTGGAAAAACATGCAAAATTGTAATGAATGAATTCAAATCATTACAGTTTCATCAACATACCTACCATACCTCTTAGGTTTATACGCCGAAAAATATCAAAACAAATCTAATGTGGTATTTTAATGAAGAAAAATAAATTATAATACGCATTGTTCATCAAACATATCCATTTATATACGACACGACCGACGTAATGAATTTCTGTTTTGTTTATTCTCCGGGTCACATTTCACTGCGCAAATTAACATTAACGGGGTTGTAAAAGTTATATGACAGTACTTATTGTTACAGCAACGTTTTTCTCGTCGTAATTGGTTTTAGTAGTATCCTATTATAATGTGTTTTGTGTTTTAAACACACACAAGAACACACTTTAAAGTGTAAACAGAAGCGAAGAAGTTAAATTCAGTCATATTCTGAATCTTGAGTATGTAAATTGAAAATTTTTGAACGTATAAAATTATGCATGTTGAGAAATGTGTGGATTGACAAACCCGCATCAAAACGTAACGCGTAGTTTTAAATATCTATGCATTTAAGGATAGACATAGGGATGGAACTTAACCGACTTAAAACGAAAATATTCTAGGTTCATATTTTTTATTGTATTTAGTGATTCAATGATTGATCTAGTTCCAGCTGTCTCTGGTCGGCCCGCTGGGTACTTGTATACCAAAATCAATCAACATAGTTCATATTTGTATCTAAAAAAACTAAAACTTCAAGGAACATTCACACAATTCATACAACACACACACACAAACTTTCTTATTTATAGAAGTAATATAAAGAATTAAGCAAGGAGGAAGAGGTTTGTATAACAAAACAACAGACGTTTCTGTATATATGTTTGCGTCATCAAACTTCCTGTTATCGATTGAACAATAAATAAATCTAGGCTAGTACCGCCACGCCCTATATTGTGACCTAGAATTTAAACACTGGCATATTCATATGTGCGAGTGAATAAAACGCTTTTGAAATGGAACAGTGGATAATGATCGTGTAATGTTAGTGCTGGATTTTAATGATAGGTGGGTATAGGCTAGAATACGGTCTAGATTTAAGAACTGCGAAGAGTACTTTATGTCAGTGTATGTTTATAATGATATTATTGACGTGGGAGGAATTAGATCTTTAATGCTATTGCATTTGATTTTTTTTTTGATTTAATAAAATATTTGATTTGAATATTTGATGGTTCACATGTTGAAAACAATTCAAACATTCCATGAATTTAAAAAAGTTTGCTTTGAGAGAGAGTAATTTAACGTTTTATAACACTACCTAAGAAGTGTGAAATTGGTAAATTACATTACCAATTAGTTTCAAATGAATGAATCCTACCTTAGTGCGGTAAATACTCCAAAGCAGAGATATTTAGAGATATATAAAGAGAGAGATATTTCTGCTTCCATACGTGTATTAAAAGTGCGATGCTCTTTATCCCGATTAAATTGATACTAGGATAAAATAAATATCAAACAGGTTTATTTTAGTAGCCGTGCGCGATTGCGTGGAAGTAATCTTTTCCTTTTCCCCTTGTGACATGCTCACCTACTTATGGGCGCCTGGTGGATCGTATAATATCTGATATTGCGATTGCCCAATTTCTTGTTTCTTATTTAGGAACCGTTTATTTATGTGAAGATGAAATGGAGCATGCATAACAATATAAAGGGGATGTCATTGAAGCTTTATTACATTGTTTTCTGTTTTATATGTGAATGAATTTGTAAAACATAAAAACCTCAAACAAACCGTTTTGCCAAGCGAGGTAATGTTTAAATCAAGATAGTGGCATAACGCAAGCCCGTGTAAAATATTAACATTCCGAGAATTGCGCGGGATATGAAATTAATGAGATTTTTGACTTTGCGTAACAACGTATTCGTGAAAATACGCAAACAAAATTAACTAAATATCTCGTTTATATTCCACTCATTTCCTTTGTATGTGACCTAATTATGTTTTACGGCATGTAATGCGGAAATCTTAAAAGAGGAACGTTAATAATAACTGAGGAATAATTATTTGTCTTTTATTAAATGTTGCAGGAATTCTGATTAATTATATATAAACCAAGCTGTTTCTCAAATACCTTTGAGTAATCAAAACTTTATTAGAGATATTTAACGCAAAATAATATTTAATCAAAGTTTAATGTTGGAAAAAACCGCCTCCTTGGTACAGTGGTAAATGCGTGAGCGTAGAACCGAGGGGTCCTGGATTCGATTCCCGGTAGTTCCCGATATACAAAAAATGACTCGATCTACCAGAATGCGGATGGCTGATCACCTCGATAAGTGAAACCGATGTATATCATCACCCCCATACCCCACTAGGTGACACGGGACTTGAGTAAATTACAACAGAGCTACAAAGACAAAATGAAAATAATATAGTAATGAAATATATTATATATATGACAACAACCTTTGAAGAAAACACGGTCTGTGGAATCTTTATTGTTAGATATCATAATACGAAACAAAATGACATGATTTAGTTTAAAACATCGATCATCTTCTCTTCATCATCTTTTTTTTTTTTGCTTTGTTAGCTCAGAACATTCGGCTGGTTAAAGCGATTATGATAAATGATTTTTTATTTAAAAGCTGATGCCTCACGTGTGGCCCCATTAAAATTTGGTTAAGTTCACAATTTCACAATTTCAAGACAGTAAACTAAGCTAACTATTAAAAAACCCGTTAAATAGCTTTAAAAGACTGCTAATTTCAAATATGTAAAATCGAAGAAATTTATTGACTCTTCGATTTAATGGCTGTTGCCGATTGTACGTATGTAATTATTTAATGCTCATTGTTTCTTCTCCCAGTCGGATAAAATGTGGTTTAGTTATTGAGGCAGGTTGGGGCAGCACTTCTGGAAATGCCAAATGCAGTACATAAACCTATTTGGCGCAAACAATGCGGTTCTACACGCGCCGCATTCGCTTTTGTTGTAACATTCCGAATCTGGGCCTGGGCATTTAAATCTGCTTGTATAATGCTTTGTAGTTCACCACTGACCGGGGAGGAAACGACTTTCTGCAGATAATAAATAGTAGCTATTCTAAAAATACTATAGATATACCCAAGTTGTACTTGTTATTCTGTCCCTATAGCAACAATATGAGTTTTGGCAAAGATTTAGATGCTAAGTATTTATTCTGTGCGGAAAAATATCCTTAAAAAAGTATACAGTATGTTGAAACATATATAAACAAATATTTTTAATCTATATGCATTGATATGAATTCATAGATGGATGAACAAATTTATTTTGTAACAATTCCAACGCAATTTTACCAATTTGTTAATCTACCGCCGCTCCATCGCCTAATTTCAGCAAACTGTTATTCAAGTTCACCAGAACTTTCGATGGAATCCTTACAAATTCCAACCATACATTACTCGCTTAGATCACTACTCAAATTGATCAACTCAAGACTTCCATATCTAACAAGCGATGTATATCCAATATACACGTAATCTACGAGATTAGCTAAACTAATCACATAAGACGTGTCTTAAAATATTACACAAATCACTGTCGCTCATTGAATGAAATATTTACATGTTTAATCATACGCTAACTATGCTCTGTTTACGGTTAACCCACACAGTTTTTACGGAAATATTAATTTATAATTAGACCAGGAACGTGAGGCAATGTGTATTGATTTATCGCATATTATGTTTGACTAGCTGGAACCTGCGGCTTCACTCGTAGCCTGTGTTAATTCAGACTACAATCTATCTCGGAACCAAATTTCAAACAGGTCTCATTATAGGATTTTGCGTGAAGGATTAACAAATATTCATACATTCTTGGAAACATTCGCGTTTATAATATTAGTAGGAATTAGAATCTAGTTTACATGCTGCCAATCAACTAAACTAATATTACAAAGATGAAATTTTTGTATTATGTTTGTTACGTTTTCACGCAAAAACCGCTGGACCGATATCAAAAATTCTTTCACTATTAGATAGCTGCAACTTCACTTAATATCACAGGGTACATATATACCACGGTAGAAGCCGGGGAGAATAGCTAGTTTTGTATAATACAATGGTAGTATAAACACCGATACGTCGTATTATGATGATTCCCATAAAACTATTTGACTCCCAACTGTCACTCGTATCTTGTTCCTCGCCCTTCCCATTCCTTCTCAACCCTTTCCTTGACCCTTGCCTCTTTAAAGCGGGCAGCGCATTTGTATTTATGGGCCGTGGTAATCGCTTACTTCAAGCGAGCCACCAGCTCGGGTGCCAGCTCTTACATAAAAAACAATCAGGGTATCTCTTATATAATCATAATAAAAAGAAATAATATAAAATAAAAATATTTTTTTTTATTTATTTTTTTTATCTATGTACAAAAAATAACACAAAACGCTACTTCCCGTTAGTTAAAAACATATTTTATGTGAAAGAAGGAAAAACAAATATCTCTTGAATAGACAGTTTAAATACAAAATGAATATTATTTACAATTCCCACTGTATCAATGATACATCCACATAATTCTAGTGACATTGTAAATGTGCCAAAATGTGAAATTTTATAGCCGCAAGCAAACATATATTTTTTCATCTTTGAGTATTCATTCATGTCATGTTATTCATTCAGCATTATTATTGCAGTTTTACTTTAAGAGTACTCGTAGTCTAAACTAATATTACATAGAAGAAACTTTTATAATAAAACCACTGGAATTAATTTAAAAATTTTTCACCATTAGGAAGCTGCAACCTTACTGACTGACATAGGCTATATATATACTGAGGGCGACTCCAGGGCGAGCAGCTTGTATCTTTATAAATTTACTAGCTGTTCGCCCCAGCTTCGCCCGTGGTACATATATAGTCTATGTTACTCGTGGATAATGTAGCTTTCGAATGGTGAAAGAATTTTTAAAATCGTTCGAGTAGTTTTTGAGCCTATTCATTACAACCAAACAAAAAAAGTTTTCCTCTTTATAATATTAGTGTAGACAATCTGCATATTTCCATAATACTCGTAGTCAACCAACCATTCGTTAATTTTTTATATGTCTTATTGTAAACCTCCATATTAGATAAGACTGAATAATACCTCAATATGTGAATAAACTAGCGATATTTCCAATAAAATTCCCTGAAAACGCATGAAGCGTACTGGTTCGTAAATGTTCTAGAAATCACGACGCAAGTGGGCACTATTTTATCTAATAGTTTAGTCAGTCTTCGCCGCAAATTTACGGGCAATTTGCACATCCTATGGACCGGCATGATGCCGTGTAACGTGCCTACTCTGCGCCTTTATCTTACTACATTAAGCCATGCTATAGACCTTTATTGCGTGGTCCTAAGGTTGATATCTGTTACCTTATGAACCTTTAATAATTTGTATATCAATCATATTTTTGATTGATTTAGAATACGATTTGTTTATCATTAGGGAAAATAATATACACAAAAAAATATAACTATAAATATAATAAGCTAGACAAGTCATTTACCCATATTATTATTTACCGATAAAATTGATTGTTCTTAATTTAAACTTCTAAACTGTTTTAAATTACTCTATTGCACCTCGAATTCGTAAATTACTCATAGACAGCACAGGAAAGAATTTCCCAGTTTGTTTGTTTGTTTGGCTTACATTTTATGCAATAGCGGTAGTTATAGCCGGAGCGTGTAATAGAGAGGTCATCGGAATGCAAGCGTCCTAAAATAGTCCTTGCGGCAGAGACGCCCGCGTTTATATACAAACAGTATGGTTTATGAGTTAACATTCAGTTAATTTTTTTATTATAACAAATGATAATGATTAGCCATTCACTTTTCATTACATTACGAATACTATAACTACATATTCCACTCATATGGACTATAAATTCTTGCGTTTACAGCTGTTATTTGATTTGTCTACTATATAATTTGTCTACTTCGGTATAGACCTCATCCAGTTTGTACCGCTCGTCTCTGTCTTCCGCGTGTTGTAACAACTTTTATCCTACTTTAGATATATTATAAAAAGTAATCTAGAAATGTCTTGAAATATTAAGAACTTTACTGCCCACTGCTGCGTCCGCGTTGTCAACGAAAACGATGGATAGTCCCGGATTTTTCCCGCAAAGTTCTCGATCCTTGGGTATTCCGGCATAAAAACGGCTTATATGTCCTTTCTTAAGTCTCAAACTATCAGTGTACCAAATTACATTCAAATCGGTCTATGTTTTTTTGAGATGCTTATGCAAACTGAGATGTTGTTAAAGCAAACTAACAAAAACTCCTCAGTTTAACATATTAATTATAGATAAGATAGATTAGAATTTAGAATCTGCGATGTTTTGGTGTGATTACAAATCAACAACTACTTGAAAACTTTATAAGAAACGATACGTTAACAGTGTATAAATTGTTATGTTAATCTTATATAAATAGTTTACCTAATTTATACTATCTATTATAGTTCTACCAACTCGTTTCATTTTTATAATATCTACGTGTTACAGGATTTTCGTCTATATTACCAGCAATAAAAAAAGAAGTTATCTACAGCTCGAAGCTCGAATATTACAATTCGGCCATTTAGCATCTTAAATTTCATATTATTATATGTATAAGAGCATCAAAATATATAAATGCTAGAACACAAACGTCATTAGAAGTTTTAAATTTTATAACATTCGAAAACATTTAACATGGATCATGGTTTTTTGGGAATTTTAATGTTTATTAAATTGAAGTTATTATGTCGTTTACGAATAAATTTATACATTTAGAAATACACAAAATATCTGTATTTTTTAAGATTGCATTGATATTTATTAGCATTGTCGACTTATTGGTTTTCTTATCCGTTTAATGTATTATGAACAATTATTTGCCCTATCCACAATCATTACCAGTGGTAACTCACTTATTTCCTGCCGCAAAACCCATATAAAACCAGCTGAAGCGATTCGTGACCAACCGTTACATTTAACTTTGTTTTAACTGCCCTCCACGCGAGTATTTTGTGATTGGGGGCGGATTATCCGGTCTTTAAGCGGTTGCAAATGCGACCGTTTTCAATGTTAACAGCTTTGCAAGACTCATTAACTCAAATGAGGTGTCATTCTGGTTTTATCTAGAATATTTTTATGCGGGCTAAAATTTGTTCTATGATGATATTTAATGCTGGGTGGGTGTTTAAAACTAGACAGTTTAAGATTATTTATATCACTTTCTTTGCAACTTCATACATTAAAGTTTTCATGTACGAAACTTTAATGTATTAATCTTCACGTTTCTATATTAAGTATCTTTTCAGCGGGATAATTAACTAAAATGGCTAAAATCCATTAAATCAATTAAGAAATTAAACTAAAACACTATATCTAGATTTATTTAGTTATATGTCCATCCACATTAGTTCCTGTTAACATTAATCACGAATGTATCATCAAATCCTTTGTGATCCCTATCCAAACGAGCATTACTTACTCCATAATTTATCGCACCTTTAAAAGCATATACAAAAGTAATACGCACATGATTAATTTTCATGTTTAACTGTAAGCAGTATTATCGTAAAGTTTGCTATCCGTCGACGTAAACAAATCAGCTTGATTTATCCGCTCATCTCGCGTCAAATCTCCGCAAATAGAGAACAATGGATGCGCGAACGGTCCAAATATAGCTTATGGATTTTGCTTAAAACTAATTTAGCAAACGATTAATCTTCTATTTTATTTCACTCTTGTATCGAGCCGTCAATTTGTTTTACATTTTACGTGCACCTTTTGATTTTATATTGATAATTAATTCAAAAACGGGTATTACATTTTAAAGTTACAATTTTAAAGGTACAAACGGAGAGGGAAGTTTGCTTCAGAAAGTGAAAAATAAATTTCAATAGGTACTTACATAATGTTCTAGTAATACTTATTGTTTCTGGTAAACATTCGATGACTATGAGTAACTAATTAATCACCGAATGCATTATGCTGCTTTCAATAAAATGCAAGCTTTTACCACCATTATAATTTACTTTTGCTCGCGGCTTCGCACGCGTTAAATTCGGAGTAGTTTAATAGATGTTATTATACATATAAAACTTCCTCTTGAATCATTCTATCTATTAAAAAAAACTATCAAAATCCGTTGTGTAGTTTTAAAGATTTAAGCATACAAAAGGACATAGGGTCATAGGGACAGCGACTTTGTTTTATACAATGTAGTGATATGAATTAGCCAACTGGAAACAAATTAACGATTCATTGATTCTTGAATATAATTCAAATATTAGGAAGGAACCTTAATATTCGAATTCAATCAAGAATTACATGTTCCAACGAATAGTAATAAAAATATTTATAAATGCATACTTTCATTTATAATCCATTAGACATTACTTCTCTTGCCTTTTACAGACCCTTTCTAACAATATTGGCGCCATTTTGAGAATGGCATGTATCCAACTTCACATACTTTTAGTCTTTCAGTTTTTTTCAGATTGCGAGAGCAATTTTCCTATTCAGAACTAAGTAGGTCAGCAATATGACGTCATTTGGTTACCCGTTACATTTGCACAAAAATGGCGCGAAATTAGGTAGTCCTTTTATTTTCGTAAGCATCTGTTACATGAACAATATTTATTTATGAGCCTTCCTCATACCGGTTTGCAATACTTCCTTCATATTTTATTTATTGCTGCTATCTTTTATATGCGCTGTTTATGTCCATGGATGTCGTTTAGTTGGAGATTGTTTAATCGGACTCGAGACCGTAACTTGTAAATTTTATGTTAATAGCAGTAAATAATGAATTGTTATTAAGGTTTTCACAAAATTTACTTGTTTTCTGCAATTCCGGTTTCTACATTGTAGTTAAACTTTCAATTCGTAGCAAAACTATGTGGTATGTCGACTGAATTATCCAGAGATTCCATTCACAGTTCATAATGCAAGTGAAATAGTAAAAGTTTGGAAGTTCCACTATTAGTCACGCTAAACCGTGGGTCAATGCACCATTTAGTACTTTGATCTAGTTTAAAACTTAAACTGGTGTCGTAAAATTCTTCCAGCACAATACCGTGTGAAATTTACCACTGGAGTACTATGCATTTGTTTCGTATAATCCTCATGGAAAAACATAGATAAACGTACCGAATATATCTCTGAATAAATGTGATTATTTCAGTTAAAACCAGCTTTATTTGTTTTCTTTTGGAGCTTAAGCTTAGTATTTTCGTTTCTTTTTACAAAAATAAACCGAAATTACAAATGGTGGGTGACGGATTTGAATTATAAATTGTCATCGTTACACTATTTTAAACTTTTATATATTAAACGTTTAGATATCTTAAGGGGACTAAAGAGTTAGGTTGCTAAATAAATAACTACTAAAATCACTATGTTGCTTGAATAAATTGATATAAAATAAAAAATTATAACACAAAACAATGTAACAAAACTTATACTTTCCCTGACATTAAAATGTAACCAAACTTCGACTAGTAAAATTCTGTAAAATTCCCAAACCACACAGTTTCGAATGACTCACAATTCCTAGAGCATTAAATCATAAAAATGTTTACGTTACTCATATATTTATGATATCTCACTCATTCTAGTTTTTAATAAATACACCATGTTTACACAACGAATAGCTGTTACACGACGAATGGTTGAAACCAATTCGACTGTGAATCTATCCATCAAGATGTTAAAGCGTAATATGTTTTGATAATGTGTGTATAATATATTATAACATCGCGGAAAATTGAGTGTTGAAATAATTCTGCCTAGCGTTGGCAGAGTGAGTAACAATTGACGAATCCAATATCGTAATGCATGCATGTAGGGGGTCGATACGACGTTTTAGTCTGAGTTTTTATTGTTGTAACACTACTAGCTGCGCCCCGCGGCTTTACCAGCGTAAGTCCGTATCCCGTAGGAATATCGAAATAAAAAGTTGCCTATTTGTTATTCCAGTTGTCCAGCTATCTACGTACCAAATTTCATTGCAATTCGTTGAGTAGTTTTTGCGTGAAAAAGTAACAAACATAAACACATCCTTACAAACTTTTGCTTTTGTAATATTAGTAGGAATTAGTAGGATAGGATACGTACACGTATATAAAAACACAAACACGTAACACGTAAACACGGCTAAGGTGTATTCGAAAGCATTAGGACAGACAATATTTTAACTCAATAAGTTACAAGTTCTTTTGCTACGGTTTCCCTAATGCGCAAAAGCGCAATGACGCTGCATTTGCTATATTTACGTACGTATATTGGTGAAAAAACAATTTTGTAAGCGTTTGTAACAATAATTGAAATCGAGTGTATATTTTTACCGTTAATTTTTACGTTTAATGCAAAAAAAAATACACACTTAAGCATAACATATCGTTCTAATATCGAGACTTAGTGTCCTTAATCTACAAAACAACTTCTATTCAATCAATAATACCTATCACATTTCGATCCGTAGTCCACGACGTAAGTATGATGAACAACACGTATTAATTCCTTCCTTGAAATTGGAAACTATAAATAATTCGTTACAGCAATTTAGGACGTCCACAGTTCGACATAGGCCTCCCCAAAGTCTTCCAAAACTACCGACCACCAGCGGCCTGAGTCTAGCTAGTCCCTGCTACTTTAACACACATACAATATAGAAAATATATAACTATGTACCTACATACAAACGGAGCACGATTCGCGTCCTATCCTAAGCCGTGTTGATCTCAGGATAACATCTCGCACTCACAGTGCTTCTTCGTTGCAAATAATGTTATAACCGTATTTGTATTGCAGAATTATCCTTATATTACAAATAAAAGGATTATTTGGTAAGCGTTCATATCAAATAAAATTATGTATAAACGTCATGAGGGATTTTAAACTCGTAGCAATAAATTATACGGCTAATCGGTTTGGTAATGAGCATAGTAGGTTTCTCTTGAATTTGGTTTTTGAATCTTATACATAAAGAAATTAATTTTTTTTAATCTTACACTGAAATAACACGCTCGAAGTAATTTCTTCAAGATAAATAATAGAAGCAATTTTCTATCCCTATAAATGTTTTTATTGTCTAGCGTAGATAAATAAATAAGTCGGATAATAGTGATATTGAAAATACTGGATGTTAATTGAAGTCTGATAGAGATTAGACCGCCTGTATAATAAACAGTCATATGCTGTTTTCTTCTACTTTACTTGGTGTACAATAAAGCATTATAATAACAAAAACAGACTCCGGGCTTAAACAAGTACATTTTATTAGAAATAAAAGATTTTAAACGGATTATAAACGCGATTTATTAATTAAATTATTAACCCGACCTTTCGAACAGTTTACAGCGAGCGGGGAGACTGACAAACATAAGAGCATACAAGTACCTTTTACCGAAAAACAAAGCAATGCAGCCTATTTACATATGCCTTTCTTTATTACGTTTATATCCACCTTGTTCGCTGGCTATAAAGTGTAAAGCACAAATATTGGCACCGCTGCAGTAGGACTGAGCGTGAGTCAACAAACAATTGATTGACGATAAAGCTAACTGACTGAATATAAATAGATTAGTTGGAGATCACGCTTTTATGCGTTCGTTGATGAGTTTATGGGATTTATGTACTTACGTAGCACCTGTAGTGGCTTGAATTAATGTAAATAAAGCGCTATAGTACGTAAATGTAAAGTATACACATAAAGCGCTAGGGGGTGGATTAAGTTGGAGGGTAGGAGTCCTCCGAAATGTTAAGATATTCTAATGTTTACTATTTTTATTTTTTTAGCCTATACTGTTCCAAGATCTCAAGACAGCATTTTTCTGTATCATATTTTTTTATGCATCTAATATTTTTCATATAAACATAAGGTCTTTTTGGGTTATTTTATATACGTTTACAAATCCCGCCAAACTATGTGAAACCTATTTAAATAAACGTCGAATTTTTTATTTTTTTATTATTATTTTTTAATTTTCAGCGAAATTAATTAATTCATTTGACATAGTTTATCTATAGTTTCACCACTGCCATTTCACCAGTTATTGTAACAAAATGTAAATTATTATTAAAAGATAATGTAAGCAAATGAACAGCTGCCTCCCGGTCTACGCATAAAACGGTAACGGTTTCCGCAGTCGGTTTGTGTGTAATTTCAATCAGTCATCACGATTTGTTTCATCGGCATGTAAACCCGCATTCTGATTATGAAATTTATGAATTCCCGTGTCGAATGATTAAAAAACAATCACGCCATATTCGTATCTGTATTTAAATATTTCTTGTAATTAATATACATGTAACGCAAAAGTGGATATTGCAGACTGATTAAGAGAGGTGAAATGAATTTCGTTTGTTTTATTAAAACGAAAACGTATGCTTACGCTTGGGAGCTCATTAACAGCGGTTATTAAAATACCATTGTATTTCTAGAAAGTTCCTTTGCTATAATGTATTCTGTTATAATACGCTGGCTGATAATTTTTAATCTTGAATTAAAAAAAAAGTTATTCGACTACGTCGGTCGTTTCGTTTCGTATTTTAAGTTTTACGGAATCAATATATCGCGTTTCGAAAGCACAAGAAACCAGAGCAAAACAGCTGATCGTACAACAAAAAATGCCAAGGAGAAACCAGCTTTCCAAGTTAACAGATAATGTCCTATTTCGTTTGCAGCTAAATGATTTGAAATACCCACTGTATTCTTAACCTTGTCGAGTATGAAGAGTAATGGACGTTATTTCGACCGTTGCTAGCTGAAAACATGGAATAATGTTGTTAGGACTTACACCCATTGCAACAAGATCTAGGTCCCACAAAACACTAGATTGCTATAACTATTTTTAACAAAAACTAAATCGCGCACAACTGCCATAATTTATATAAGACTACACAAATATACTATGGACTACATAATGGATAATAGAATCTCAATAAAATCCACGAAAAAGTAACTAAAAATTAAATAAAATGTGTGGGGTCAACAAATGAAATAAATTGTTTAGATGCAATAATCTTGTACCATTAAGCTGATCTGATGAAGAAGAAATAAGAAACCAACAGGACATAGCTGATGCATTCAGAAATGCCTTCCGAAGAGAGAACTCCTCAACTCAACGGTGAATAGTAGACACAAAATTGTTTTAATGGATATAGCCATAATAACCTGTTCTAAATTCCATTATGACATGGATGCACTATCGGTTATTTTCTGGTGAGGGAACATTAAAGACAATGACCTAAAACTACCTTGGTGTCAACCAATGAATTGTTTACACTTTAAAAATGATATTGATTTAATTTTATAATACAACTAGCTGCGCCCCCCGGTTTCACCCGCGTAAGTCCGTATCCCGCAGAAATATCGGGATAAAAACTTGCCTATACGTAATTCCAGTCCAGCTGTCTACGTACCAAATTCCATTGCAATGGTTCAGTAGTTTTTGCATGAAAGAGTAACAAACACACACACATCATTCAAACTTTCGCATTTATAATATTAGTAAGAGTAGGATAGGATTTACCGAATTAATATATAAAACATAGAAGAAATCATCTAAGAGTACGTAACTAAACCCTCACTAAGTATTTATATATTGTAACTAATAATATAAGCTTATATCGTCAAAACTTGCTTGCTTTTGAAGTAAATATGAGATTAACCTTATTTTTTCTGATGACATTTACAGAAATAGTATTGACCCAAGCTACCATTTTACGTGAAAACTTAGAAGTCGTGGGTAAGTATTTTGGATCAATAACACTTAATATGAGGCTAATGTTCCAAACATTTGATAACCATTTATTTAAATTTTGGAATGCGCACCTAATGCTTTATACCGATTCTCTGAAAATTGCTGAATATGTATTATATTTTTCAATGCCAAAAATTGATTTGTTGTTAAAGAAAAACTAATAATAAAAAATACTTTTTACAGAAAAATATATCCTTGTAGCAATATATACCAATGCTAGATGCATTGGTATATATTACACACGTATACGACAAAACACCTCACGTGCCTTCAATACATCACTGAAGGTAAACTAAAATCACCGAAATAGTGATACTAAATATTAACAGCGGATATCAATAAACATTTGGGAACAATAAAACAGCGGGGGCTCTGCCAAATCGTACTGTTTTGATTGGAATTGCGACTGTAATTAAATAATTAATGTTTCTTGTAATTAATTGTTTGGAAACGAATAAATACACCAGCAAATACACTGGTTGGATAAATACAGAACGGTTGTATTTGCTTACTAAAATCTGTGTATGTAATTACCTAAAATTAGAAAAGGAATAAATCGATAAGGAGAGCGGCAAGCGAAACTGTGCTCAAAGCTGGTGATGCTATCTATATACTCGAAAAAAGACAAGTTTTAATTTATATTATAAATATAAATATTAGATATTATAAACATAAATATTCGGATCGGAAAGCGGCTTTTCCGATCCGAATATTTGATGTGTTCGAAGCAAGAAATCTATTCATAATACGGATTAATAACAATCTTAGTAGCATTCTTAAAACCCTCAAATTTGCTTTATTCTTTTTATTTATAGATTTTTGGAATATTCCTGACTAGGATTTCAATATACCTACGTTTTTCTTATTTATTAATTCAATTAAGTTCTCGGTAATATCACAGAAAAAATATTCATTATAATGTATCCTATCAGAGCACAGATAATAAAATTATGCTATATTTATGTTTACACTTCGCTGGATGCCGGAAGCTCGCCTAGCAAATTATTCACATCCGATAACATCGTCTAGGTATATATTTTATATATTTTATCATAGGTCTATATTTTCAGAAAATATTAGTAATATCCATATTTTTGTATCTCAAATCAACTGTTAAATTGGCGTCTGGGCTATTTACACAACGATTCATAATTTTTTTATGAAAATCTTACTGGCTAATGACGAAATAAGACATTTGGCATACTTAAATCTCTCTGTCACTGTAATAAATATTCATATAGCATACAATACAATACACACAAAATCTAAAGAAAATTAATGATGTTGATCATTAAATTTTCATTAAAAATGATTTAAGATATTTTCCCTTTTCCGAATTCTAAAAAACATTATCAATAATGAACCTCATAGGAGGCCTGTGTCCCAGCAGTGGGAACATATATGGGCTGATGATGATGATGATGGTGATTATCAATAATATAACTGACTATACGACTTCAGATAGATAAAAACGCAACAACGATAAAGCAATTGAAGCAAAATCTATGAATATTTACCAACTGCGTCATAAAGGTCAATAACAAGAAGATATCACTGTATTAGAGTCGATTAATCATCTCCAACAGTTTAACCCATTCCACAGGATACATTAACGTGCACGCAATTCAATACTCGACTTATTTACATATGTATTATTATATCTAGCGCGTATATCAGGGGTGATAAGCTTCCTACTCACTGTGCGGGGCAAATACCAAGTGTATATATAATTATTATCAATGATTTGACCTATGTACGAATTCAAATTGTTAATGGACGTATGTAAATAAGGTAACTAAGATTTATATGGATCATTTGCCTGTCAGTGTTGTTAGTAAAACGATAATAGAACACTTGATTAAACCTGAAGAGCACAAATCTAAATATTGAAATAATTACTTTTTATGGGACCGTCTACCGGTTCGTTACGTAACGCGTTACGGCGCCAGTCTGGTTTTCCTTTTTCTCATGCATACGGTAAGATTAGTTTAACTTATTACTTCTGTCCCGAGACGAACACGTTTTTATCGATAATTCAATCACAAAATATTTGAATAATGAAAGAAAAAAGCTGAACAAACTGTTAACTAAGATTCAAGAACCATTGTTTTTGCAAATAATTTTAAATGATTGCTGGTACGCCCAGTGTGTAAGTCCAACTTATATCACTCGAGTTGTATTCATTTACATACACTTGAAAACGTCAGTCTGTCTGTAGCGTGCTACTGTCTGCATTAGCTTAACGATTTATTGCTGTGACTCGGGCTGATAAGATTGGCTTGTTTATAATATTAGCCTGTTGAATTGATATTTTTGTATATGATACTAGCTAACCCACGAAACTTCGACTGCTCTCAATAAGAATATTTTTAAAAGTTTTTTTTGATCCGCTCCCATTGTTCGTAGCCTAATTCGTTCGTCGCCAAATGGACTATCTAACACACAAATAGTTCTTCAATAAAATCGTATATGTAGAAAAGGACTGAAAATCTATATCACATAAATATTTTACAATTCCTTGGATTCCTTGAATAATAAGAATTCAAATGTAAAACAAATTCCATTAGTAATCGTGGTTTTTTCTTTTAAAATACTGAAATTAGGCTTTTGAGATAACGACGTTCAACCAACCCGACAAACTGGTTTATTTCAGCTTTATAAACTAAGCATAAATAACATATATGAAAAATATGATTACTTTTCAAACATGGCTTAATAATATGTAGGAATTTATTATTTGCTCTTTTTTATTTTGTACTCATTTGTGGCGTTTGGTTTCAACATTTAAAATTTTATAAACCTGACAATTACAAAAAATTACCCACAATTGTCTACTGAAATAAAAAGTTCAATATTTGATCTATACTTCACTGTTCCAGGCATATTCCATTGTGATAAGAACTAAAAAAACAAAACGTAGGTCGACTAGAAAAACAAGTAACAGTGTTTTACGATTGCTTCATCATTAATCGCGCCCCATAACGCAAGCTACAATGTCATGAATAGATAATCAGGTCTGTTTGATGTCATAACACTTGACCTTCGACCTTTTTTGATGAGGCCTTTGGTAGCTTTCATATCTTAAAATGTAGCTATGTCTAATTTCGATAGACCAATAGTATAGACATTTACTGTAAGAGTTTTATGTAAAACGAAGTCGTGAATGCAGATGGTGCCATTATCTATCTTTATGTAATTACCAGCGGTCCGCCACAGCTTCGCCCGTGGTACATACATTGCCTGTAGCCTTCCTCAATAAATGGGCTCTCTAACACTGAAAGAATTTTTCAAATCGGACCAGTAGTTCCTGAGATTAGTGCGAAGTTCAAACAAACTCTTCAGCATTATAATAATAATAGACAATAAGATTGCGAATCCCCACAGAAATGTATACTAATGAAATACACTATCGAAATTTACAGTTTTCAATCGATTTGTAATAGATTATTTTTTCTAAAACTATAAGCTCTGCTGACTAATAATGAGTTCATTAACACAGTTTTTTATTATTATTTTCACCTGTATGTTTGTATGTGTCCGACTCGAGTATAAGTCACTTTAAACTGACTGGCAGAATTCAAACTTTGTACGCTTATGAAGGATCAGTGAAAATACTATGATTTTATGAGTCTAACTTATTATCCTGATAAGGGTCGCCAGTGTTAAATAATTTCCATACTCTGTCAAAGCGCAAGGAACACAATTTGGGTAACTATAACATTAAAATTTATTTTTTATGTTTTATTTAACTAGATTTTGGTAAAGAAATTAATGACCTTTTAACAGATTTTGAATGCGATTTATTCATAATATTATTTAACCGTTTTATCTAAATGCATAATACTTGCGTAAAATCAAACACAAGAAAATACATTTATACCGATCATAATTAATCGGGCATCATACAATTCGGGATATATTCAATTAAATTCAGCATTTATTCAAGCGGGGTAAATCCAAGCATTTTTCGCTCGCACGAAGGTTAACGCACATTATTATTTAGCACATTAAACATCTTTGAATGTGAATAATGCAAAGTTTTTTGTAATTGAAATGTGGTGCAGAATATAACGGATATTGTTTTATCCGTTGTTTGTGGATTGATGTTACATATTTAGATTTCAATATCGGTCGATGTGAAACGTTTGTTCGTGGTAAACATGATGATTAGCTAATTTTAATTACGAAAAAAGTGTTTTCTTAGATATAGTGTACGAAATATTAAGTTCAATATTATACAGAATAAATCGTGACTTAAATCCATTGAAAGGGCAAAAAACTCTAAGTATATACTGCTCTCGAAATTACAAAAAAATTTAGTTATTAAAAAAAGGAGTGCAGTAATAACAAATAATTGAAAATATAATTGGACTAGTTATAAGAATAATTTGTATGATAAAAATAAGAACAATTAAATTTTGAAAGCCATTTCTATTTAAATTCTAATCTTCAATTTCTTCCAGTCGAGAGGATTTTTGACTGGGTCCCTTCTCATACCCTGTAATACTCTGTGAATCAGGAATTACATTTTTCTAATTCACTGCTTGATTAAACCCGACGTCTTATATAATTTGTTGCCTGCTGATGACATTCATGTAAAAACTGATGTACCTTTATTATGCGATTTTCATGGCTGTGCAATTATCACATTTATTTACTTTAATTATGCTAAGTTTATCTGGATATGTCCTGTTTAGCATTCACAAATTTTTCATTTTAAATGACTTATAATATTCCTCTTACATATAAAAATCAATTGTTGATCTAATTTTTAGTTTTATAGCATTGAAATGCTTTATAAATTAGAAATTTTGAAAGAATAGAAAAAATTTGATCACGAGGCAGGATTCGAACCTGCGTATCTTGCCTAACCGTAGCAACCGTAGCAACAAACCGCGGGCGGGAAGCTAGTGTCGGTATTAAAATTTACGTCAAAAAGTTTTATTAAGCAAAAGAAAAGTGTTGAATCGCAAGGATATATAGCCTATCAGATAGCCTTGTCAGTGACTTAGTCAGCAAGTCGTGAAACTGGTTTAGTGTCGAAAAGTTTAAAAAGTGTTTCAAAGCGTACGAATGGCCTGTACTCTGTACAGTGCACGTGCTATGACGTAATTATGTTTGTTTCACCTTGCGGTGGAAATAGTGTTCAATTTGATTGAGAAGTTTCCAGAAGCAGCACTATTATCTGGTAGTATAAACCACTCCAATTTATTGTCATGTATTTTTCCTTATCTTTGTTTGTAAAACAACGTGGGTTTAGCTTGTTTTGATAATGAAATATGTAGTCTTTATCGTTCTGAAATAGTGAAATTTGCAGAATATTGTTGTTATTGTTTCTGATGGTATTCTCTAAAGCGAAACTTTGGTTGTTTACATTTTTAGTAACGATTATATTATATCCATCACTTACTAATAATTAGCTAATTAATTTTACAAAATATGATAAATTTAAATTTCAATCAAATCAGTTCAGATCAAATTTCAATGGAACACAGGAGGCATCACCTTTCAAATAAAAAATGAATAATCAAAATCGGTTTGTATTCGAAAGCTCCGAGGTAAAAAGACGCCAAAATACAGTCGAAGACTTCCGCCATTTTGAAGTTGATTTACAAATTCTAATTAAACCATTATTATCAATACCGATAATCATAAACCACTACAAAAAATGTACCAATTAATAATAAAACATTTCCACAAACGGAACATTCGAGTACCTACATTTCACGTCAAAATAATCATCGATTCAAGTAGACTTATATATAATATACAAACGAACAATGGAGGTCAAACTGTAGGTTAATTGTTACGAAGGCTTTTAGTCCATATTTGTTACCTATTGATTGACGTACCACACGGCCATTGCAAATCACACTATCGGCGTATCACCCGATAATTAATACTAGAATATACCCTCTAGTTTGTATGATTTCCACCTCCCTGGTACAGTGGTTAATAACTGTAGAACAGGGGGGAAGGTTTCGATTCCCAGTGGGGAGACACGAAATAAAAGTCTCGGTCTGACAGGACACAGAAGGTTTATAACCTACTTCTCCATAAAGAAAATTGATCAGCGAAAGGTGTATATTCACTGCCCTATAATCCTCTACGAGATACGGGACGTATGAAACTTGCTTGCAACCCGTGGCTTCGCCCGCATCGTCAAAGGAAAGGCAGACAGCCCCGAGGTTTTCCCCGCAATATTCATCTTCTTTTAGAATTTCCGAGATAAAAACTTGACTACTATTTAACTATTTCCTATTTCCGTTGTCGGTTAAAACTACATTTGTACCAAATTTCATCAAAAGCAGTTCCCTGGTTTAGGCGTGAAGAAGGGACAGACAGACAGAGTTACTTTCGCTTTTATAATAAATCGTAATAGGTGTCATTGCCAATTACGCATAACAACTTAGGTATGGTTTGGATAAATTTTACTGCATATATTAGAAATTAGAGGTGTGAATGTGATTATTAATGAAGGAATTCATATTTTATGCATACACGTATATATCTACGCATATAACAGTTATTTTCAATAAATCCTATTAATATTTAATATTATAAACGCGAAAGTTTGTAAGGATGTGTGTTTGTTTGTTACTCTTTCACGCAAAAACTACTGAACCAATTGCAATGAAATTTGGTACGTAGATAGCTAGACAACTGGAATAACATATAGGCAACTTTTTATCCCGATATTCCTACGGGATACGGACTTACGCGGGTGAAATCATGGGGCGCAGCTAGTACATTATAATTTTTTGATTAATTATTTCTTACAATATCTATCAGACCTTCCTACATCTTAAATATAAATCGATTACAAAAATAAAAAAGTCCAAAATTCGAGGGTCCTTAATTGGCCTTGTTAATAGATTTTACTGATATGAAATACAGTTAAATTCGAGCCAAATTCAGGCAAATTATATTTTCTATTTCGATTTAATAAAGAGGGATAATTCAAGAAAATTACATGCGAATCATCAGGTTAACTAGACTTGTTATTCAGTTAAATAACAATAAAGCCCCGTGTATATTGGACTTAAACGGTATTGTTATGATAATATAATTTAATCAATTCAACTCAACTTCTGCTTTAAACCACGCTAAATCAAAATTATTGAACCGCCCTCGTACTACTTTGTTAAATTAAATAAATATTTATCTGTTTCCATTGTTTTATACTACAGCTATCGTTAATAAAATTGTTAGAAAGTACAAGAAAAAGACAGGAGGCAGTTAAAAAATCTAATTTAAAATACTATAAAATTAAAATGATATACAATGATTATTTAGTAATTTTATCCCCGTAAAAATATTATAAAGCATTCTACGTAAATTCGTGTTAGAAAAGCTTTAGAAAGCAATGATTTTAAGATAAAACTTCTACGCCGTAGCGACCTTCGTAGCCCATCTACGACGTAGCTCGTAAAACCTTCTACGGTTCTACAGCTTAATAAGGCTTTCTTAAGACCAATTATTTTTTATTTTATTTCCCAGAATTAGATTACAATTTACATCTATATCCATAATATATTTCCTTTTGGAATTTTTTTTTTGTTTATGTTTACCAGGTGAAAAACCAATTATCTTAATAAATTATAATCTCGAATTTAATATTTAACCATTTATCGCATGGTTATTGTACATTGAAACAAAGAACTGAAAAATAAATTCGCCGCATTGCTCAATAATATTTTACATTCCATTTCACCTAATAACTATATTTTCTATTTAAAATTAGATAGTATATGTGTTAAACACCTATTCACATGTCAAACCGTTGAATATCTCGCGATGACGGTACAGCTAGACAAAGTAACCAAGCGCGTACTGCCTGTTTCGTTATCTATCGACGCGACAGCCTCAAAAGGACAAGATCTAGGGCGAAATGTGTGACGCAATTTCTAATCCTTTCTTGTTTAAAAAAACCGGAGTATATCGTTTTAGCTTAAATCTTAATAGCACAAAAATAATTGCAAACTTCGCAAATTAAATTCGGAAAAAGTCATGTTAACAATGATTTTTGAACGTTTTTTGGTTTATTAAAAAAAATGATAATCATTCTACCAAAGAAACAAAAAAAAATGCGCGAACAATTACACGATATCGAACGACCGTACCTTTGTCCCAACTACGTAAAAAACTACAGCGCAACCGTTTAAAATCATAGATTTACAAACAATAAACTGGAAATAGCGGTAAACGGCAAAAAATCTCGCACCAAACCCAAACATTTCGCCGCAACATCTAAACAAAACGTTCTAAATATAAGATTATAATCACCTGTAGACGTTTGTTCAATGCGGCGTGTGCCGAGGCAGCATGACGTTATGTGTACACCACTAGCGTCACCTCAGTCACTCACTGGCACCACAGACGTCCGATACGCGCGAACTCCGAGCCGGGACTGGCAATTGGCATGCCTCGCCCCGGTCGATACTCGGCCCCCCGCCCAACAGGTACTGTGCGTGCGCCGTTTGTAAACATTCGCACACATTGCATTGGTGGATGCAATTGCATCTTCAAATTATCCCGAAAGCTCTTCATGTAGCATGTTATCCTGCTCGACATGATAGCCTGGTGCCACTTGATGCGTGTGGGACGTTTACGGATCAAAGGAATCGTTAATGAGCAATTATTGTATATGTCATGATAGATTCTTAAAGCAAATAAATGTTTTACAATAAGATTGGACTAGACTGTGTTCATTTTTAATCATCAATTATATATATATTTTTAAGTAGAAACATGTTAATTAAATAGTGATACATTCAACATGTCCTATCGGGGAGTCGTGAATTCAAAAGGTCTATTGACACGTGCATGACGACATTTACGCTTAATATTATACTCCGCTCAAACGTACTGTCTGTTTTTTTAAATTATGGTTTCAAATATTTCACGTATAATTATGCAATTTGAATTGCGTTATTGCTGACTTTTATTTAATGAATAACCTTGTAAATTATTTAGTTTAATGTGTCTAAGTTAATAAAAATAACAACCAATTTCTGATACCAATTTAAGTAACGTTGACATTCATTTTAAAACATCTTTACCGATCTGTAACTAAGTTATTAACAAAGTATACAACAAAATTTAAGATGGTCATAAATCCCACTTCTAATTATTTCATGAACATGAATAACAAACAATATCATCATATAGATGAGATACAATCAGTACCGTCTTTACCATAAGGGCACAAGGGGCCAGTGCCCAGGGCCCCCTTCCTCAGAGGGCCCCAAAGGGCTGACAATTTCTCTCACATTTAATCTCAAAATACTCATTACACTTTTCTCAATGCCCGAATATCGATTATTTTTAGATTTATTCGAATCAATATATTTATATGAATTTGAGTGACATCAAGCCTACAGGGTCTCGGTTGTGTGCGGTATATGGACACGGTAGCTTCTAGCTTAATTAAAACTTAGTGCGCTTTTTGGCTGTACTAAAGAGCTGTTTTTGGTCTGATATAACTTACCAGACAATTACTTGAGTTTATAAATTTTATAATCTAGAATCTATAATGTCTATTTTCAATTTACATATCATTTGATTTTTTATTCAGTTATTCAGTAATTTAAAAGTATTTCTGAACGCATCCTACCTAATTTACTAAGAACACCATCTAGCGATCATCCATGCAAACCGCTCCAATGCCACCATAAAAAATATCGACTTTGTCTATGGTTGGGCCCCGGATAAATTATGAAAAACTTTCAGTCGAAACTTTTTACCTAAAGTTATTACTCAATATATCACTTATTTTCACAGAAATGTCGTGATTTAATTTTGTTTAATGTAATTTGGGTAAAATTAATAGAACTATTGATTTGTTCGTTTAAATATTATTTCATTATGTCGAAAAGAACATATCTAAGTGGTTCACAAAAGAGAAGAATTTTTAGCTCAAAAAGAAATCACGGAAAACCTTCAAAATCATTAATTATATTAGATTAGATTACCTATAATAAAGCAGATCACAGTAAAAAAATGTATTTCACTTTCTTTACATTCCAAAAGGGCCCCAAATTCTTGTGTGCCCAAGGGCCCCAGCACAGTCTAAGACGGCCCTGGATACAATAATATCATAGAATCGAGCTGGCCTGATGACGGTCCAAAGGTAGGAGACAAAATTATTTATTATTTATAATTAGGTATTATTAGTAGGTAAATGCATCAAGTTGGACTGGTTAGGTTTGTCTTATAATTCTCAATATATTCTATTCATTTTCTAGATGATAAGCATTATCATTTTTACAATTGAATCATTTGTCAAGTCTTATGTTGTGTTGTTCAATAGGAAAAGAAAAAAATATAAAAATGCTTTTCTGTATTTTTAATCTATACAATGACCCAATAACCCTGGTATGGTGACCCAATAACCCAATTATAAAGTGACATTCATATATGGGGAAAAAAGGTAAGGATAATTTTACTGACAGAGGAATTTGCCACTCATAAAGTATAGAAGTAGATACGTGTATATCATAATGTTTTGCGACCCTCCAGTTCCATAAAATGTAACGATATAAAATTGAAGCGTCTGTATGGATTATGGTATAAGCAATGTAAAAAAGGTAATATTTCTATGTTCTAACAATGATAGGCTATCAAAAGCCTGAACATCTTGTAAATTTTATATTTTTATTGCTTTCTTCTATTTCCTGCTTCTTCTTTTACTGATATACGAACATAACAATCAAGCATAAATATTTATTATCATTGAAACAACCAATTTATATTGGAAAAAGAATGATTTGTAAGTTTATATACCTTAGTCATATTTAAGTCTCTGTTTGAGTAATAACGAGCTTTCTGCTCCATCATCGAACCCTAATTATCCTGTTCCCCTAATCTGTCCCTCCCAAATTAGACTAAATTAGAAAAAAAAACTAATTGCGGAACGTATTTTTCCCAATCGACAAATAAATTAATGAATCATTCAAATACAGCTATATAACACAGTATTTAAATACCTACATATTGGTTAAAAACTTATAAACTTGCATTGACTTCACGTATAACACGTTACTGTTCATCAAAACCAGCTTTTATATAGTGATTTAAAGTGTAAAAATAAATCACAACATACAATATCCTGAAACAGTTCACAAAAAACGTTACATGAAATTTAATAAATCCAAAAACAGCATAATCAAGTTATGGCGGCTCACGTGGTGCGCTCGAAGTGTGCACGCTAAATGCGATCAAACACTTTTCCACTTGAGAGATTTAACCTAGTTCTGCGTAACCATAAATAGGTAAGCTTAATGTAAACTTTATTTTTGTGCCTGTGCTTCTTAATACAATGGAAATTTAAATACCCATAATATATACGTATTTTGTATGTGGTAGTCGAGCACGCTTCGGCACGAATTGGGCCAGCTCGCACCGGGGAAGTACCACACCCCCACAGAAGACCGGCGTCAAATAGCATTCTGCTGTGTTTCGTTCGGTGAGTTGGGGAGCCGGAGGCCCATATCCTTTTCCATACCCTTCCCAGTCCTTTCTTTTATTCCTATCGCCAAACCTTTCTTAATCCCTTCCCAAACAGTCGGCAATCCATTTGTAGAGGCGTAAGGTCTACAATGGACCTTATGCCTCTCCAAATGTTCATGGGCGGTGGTAGCGCTTACCATCAGGCGTCCCACCAGCTCCATTGCCGACTGTAACATAAAAAAAAAGAAAAAAAAAATACATGCTTTGTGAGTTGATAAAGTCAATTGTAATGTCAAAATAACCTGAATTAAATGTTCCATCAACTTCGTAAATATTTGAACAAACAATAAAACAAAGATTTCAAAACTGTTAAAAATGCATACACCTGCACGCTTCTTTACTATAAAATTACACCTAGTTTGAACCAGAAAGGTTTTTTATAATTTACATATTAAACTTAAGGACCGACTCCCGAGTTAAATAGTATATATAGTAGTTTAATATATAAGAAAAGGCCGGCAACACATCCGCAACTCTCCAGGTTGTGTGGACGCTTATTGGCGACGTCAATCACTGCTTATCGTTTTCCCGCTATTGTATAAAAAAATAAATAAATAGTAAGGAAATCGATATTTTGTACATTAAAGATAGAACATATTATTGGGGTTCATTTTACATGAGCTTATGCGAAGATACATACATTTCGTTTGGCTTGATAATTCGCTCTAAATAGTATTTTATGTCCATTGTACATATTTATTATTCAATCTCCTCATAAAACATCCATGGGTTTCACTTTACGAATAGGCTATAAGATTGTCTTAAGCACCACGCATGACATTTGTATTGTTATCGAATTAAATACATAAGTCGGGGTTCGAGACCGCGCGACCGTGCAGGAAATAAATTGATTTTTCAATTTATCTGCACATGTAGAACATCACCACTGCTTAAACGGTGAAGGAAAACATTGTGAGGCAACCGGCATGTCCGAGAATCAAAAGCTCGAAGACATGTGACATCTGCCAACCCGCACTTGGCCGGCGTGGTGGATTATGGCCTGAACCCTCATAGGAGGCCTGTGTCCCAGCATTGGGAACATATATGGGTTGATGATGAAGATGATATAATACACTATCTGCATATCGACACTAGTTTTCACACTCGTTTTCACCCGAAAACCACTAACTGATTTCTAAAATTATTTCACCATTAGTAAGCTGCAACTTCATTGAATGACATAGGCTATATATGTCTACAGGCGACGCCGGGGCGAACAGCTAGTATATAAAAAAGTTGTATTAATTGCGGCCTAAATAACAGAGTTCGACGTATTTTTATACAAAGATGTACGTATACCCATATACTTCACGAGAACTTCTATAATTCTGTCACCCTCCATATTGTCTCAGTACATCCGACTAGTCAACACCCTACAGTCTCTATTAGCCGCAGATGCATTAGCATTCAGTGCGAGTCGCGTGGGTGCGTTATTATGTTAGGCGTCTTTCATACAAAGCTTTCGTGTTTAGAACCGATTTAAAAAAACGAGGTTCGACTGTTTTTTTGCTACCTCATGACTGTTTACTGGGTGAAACGATATATATGATTCTGTTATAAATGAAAGTTGGTGCCTCGCATGTGGTTTTAAATTCCCTTTTAAATTCGTTCTGATAATTTGAAGATGGATATGCTTAAATAACAAGCATAGATACCCGTTTTGAAAGCTTCATTAGAATTAACGATGAAATATAGATAAAAATATAAAAAGAATCCAAACAAAGAACTCAGTTGTGTCAGAAACAATATAACGTATTAGATGTAATGTTGTTTCCTTAGGTCCATGTTAAATTACATCTTTAATTCTGTATTTGTAAGATTTCCATACAGGTATGTACATTGAAAATATAAAACAAACAAAAAATATGTTTAACCAGGGAAAGGAATATATTTATTTCAACAAAATAAACATAGATTTCATTACATTATCAATTTTTTATCTTATATATAAAATTCCCGTGTCACAATTGTAGTTACCAAACTCCTCCGAAACGGCTGGACCGATTCTTATGAAATTTTTTGTGCATATTCGGTATGTCTGAGAATCGGCCAACATCTATTTTTCATACCCCCAAATAATAAGAATAAGTCAGAACAGCGTTTGCCGGGTCAGCTAGTAATATACATATTATAATAAAATGTACCCTCGTAATTTATAGCCGAGTTATAATTCTACCTACCATAAACCGAAGTGTGATGAATAAATCGATTGTGAAGGCTAGCAAGAGTCTAGTCGAAGTATTTGTTAAACTTATCAGATCTTCGTCATAATAATAATAATAATAATAATAAAAATCATCTTTATTTAGTTCTCACAACATTAGTCCATAACAAAAACTTAAAAATACAGAAAAGAGAAAGGATCATAACACATTAACTGTTTTTCAGACATATGTTTAGATGGTGCCTTATTTAATTTTAGATTTTATGTCAATATAGGAGAAATCGTCGCGTTTAATCTAAATCTGTGTAAATATTTATACTGAAAATTAATAACACTCATGGTTAAAAACAAAATTAAAGTTTTTTAATGAAACGGCTGAACCAAAGAGATTGCAATTTATGCTTTTTAGTTAACGCTGACAAACAGACATTAAGTCAGTTGGTATCTTTAGAGCTTGTTTTGATCTTGTCTTTAACGCAATAAAAATACTTTATTGGGTTATTGTGAAAGACCCCTTACTTCTGATTATACAGAGGAAAAGTTATGAAATAATGAACCATATTCCGTAGGTGTAAGGTCGTAAGTTCAGCGTCCAATAAATCGTGTTTACTCGTTAGTATTCGATAAAAAGCTGGGAAACTAATAAGTGAATTTTTTTCGATGTGTATTAAGAAGGTTGAGATGTCTATCCAGTTTTTGTGAAAAGCTAAACTAGTCTTAGTTATCTAAAAATCCATTAAATTGCGTATTTGTGTTTAGTTTATCTTGTCGTATCGCGGAAATTGCTCGATTTTTATTTGTTTTGTTTTGCTCACGGATAGTCAGTTATCTAAATTTTCACTCAGGATAATGTATTAGTAAAATTTTTGTCTATAATAATTTATGATGAATGAAACAGTATTAAAATCAAAGTCAACCATTTATTTATTCAATTAGATTTCTTCTAGAAGCACTTTTGATCCGTCATAACACAGTTTGAACATTTATTACCGGTTCGGAAATAACTTTCAACAGAGAAAAACCGACAAGAAACTCGTTTGTAAGAAAGTAGTTTAATTTTACATACAACACGGTCAATCATTCTAAAATATAACCGACTAGCTTTCCGCCCGCGGTTTCACACTTGTGGAATTCGGTTATATCGCTTTCATCCCCTCTTGCCAACCCTTCTACTCTTTTTTCGCGATAAAAAGTATCCTATGTCCTTTCCCAAGGTCAGTTCTATCTTCATCCAAATTTCATCAAAATCGGTTCAGTGGGTTTGGCGTGAAAGCGTAACAAACAGACAGACAGATAGAGTTACTTTCGCATTTATAATATTAGTGGGGATTTTCCCTCTAAAAACGTCTATAATCGAAAATAAAACACAATTCGAAACATAATCATTTAATACAATATACAATTAATAAAATATCGCCGAGAAACATGTATCTCTGCTTTCCTTCTCGTTCGGAAATCAATTCCAGCCATTTATTATTCAATATTTCAGCTTTCCTTTTTCCTTTTGAACAACGCGGTGAATTTACCAGCTTCATATGTTGGCATAAATGGTAAGTATGTTGTCCAATTCCACCTGAAATATGTAATATCTTTATGGCTAAGCGCCTCGTGTCGAGCACGCTTCGGCACGAATTGGGCTAGCTCGTACCGGGGAAATACCACACACCCGCAGAAAACCGGCGTGAAATAATAGCATGCTATTGTTTTTCGTACGGTGAATGAGGGAGCCGGAGGCCTCTATCCTCTTCCTTACCCTTCCCAGTCCTTTCCTTTATTCCTTTCATCTTTTTTATCCCTTCCCAATCTAAAATCGGCAATCCATTTGTAGAGGCGTAAGGTCTGCAACAGACCTTACGTCTCTCCAAATTTTATCAAGAAATAAAGCTGTTTTCTATCTTCATATATATATAAAATATAAATTACTTGTCACGTTACTTGTCCGCGATGGACTAAACTGCTCAACCGATTTTAATCAAATCTGCACACCATGTGCAGACTCATCCTACTTAGAAGATTTGTTTATACTATTTATAATGCAACAACGATAAATAACAAGACGACTGCGGGCGAAGCCGGGTTATGCAGCTAGTAATACATAAAATACCTTCGTATAAAACTCATGCCAATGGGAAAGTCGTAAGTGTCCCCCGCACCAGCGCCGCCCGCCTCCAGGCACATTTCCTGCGCCCACTTGTCCAGGCCGCGCTCTTCCCGAGTGCCTGACGGGTTGACAAACAAAACATACGTAACTAAAGTTTACACTTTACATAGTAATATGGATAAAAATACATGTAGAATGGCTACATTAATAGATATGGAACGACAGATGGAAAAATGAAACATCGGAACCTCTTCTAAAAAGCATTTCTTACTTACTAGGAGTGTTCCAATCTAAAACTAGTTTAAGACAACTAATTAAAGAGTGAATTTATTTCATTATATAATATACTAGCGGTCCGCCCCGTCTTCACCCGTGGTACATATATAGCCTATAGCCTTCCTCAATAAATGGGCTATCTAACACTGCAAGAATTTTTCAAATCGGACCAGTAGTTCTTAAGATTAGTGCGCTCAAACAAACAAACGAACAAACTCTTCAGCGTGATACTATTAGTTATATATTATTTGAATTTGAATTTGTGTTGGTATTCATAATTCAATCTCTATTAATATGAATTCCGAATTCATATATTTCCATTGAATGGTGCCATAATAAATAGTCCCATAAATTAAGTCCAATATCCGACCGAGTAGTAAACTATATAAAAAAAAACAGCAAGACATAGTAACATCAAAAATGCTAAAAGATTATTATGAAATTGAATATTACCTGTGTCCCGTGTGCTAAATTTCGTAATGATCTCTCTAACTGACTTGATAAATAAAATTAAAAAAAAAAACAATATTTTAAGTGTGTTTGTTTATTAGTTTATGTCTTTTCTCTACCCGTTTGTCTTACTTTGACGTGGCCACAAGACGATTTTATCATATAACTTTTGTATCTTGAGAGGGTTGCTTGTTGGAAGCTAGTATAATTAACTAGCTGCGCCCCGAGGTTTTACCCGCGTAAGTCCGTATCCCGTAGGAATATCGGGATAAAAAGTTGCCTATATGTTATTCCAGTTGTCCAGCTGTCTACGTACCAAATTTCATTGCAAGCGGTTTATTAGTTTTTGCGTGAAAGAGCAACAAACACACACACATCCTTACAAACTTTCGCATTTATAATATTAGTAGGATAGTAGGAAGTAGAATATTTGTAAAAGTATTTATCGAATTGAATATACAATGTATATTAAACACACACAAATAAACATATAAAATCTCTATAAAAACAAATCTCACTCGTACAAACAAATGTATGTCTTTCCCAAATCCAAACTAAATAACACAACAAAGGAGTTCACAACGTAATTGCTTTTAAAATCGGGACATTTCATTCTGGCAATTTTGAAGTGGGCGGAACTTCGGCGAAATAAATAATGATGAGAGTAAATGTGAACGAGAGTTGCGAAAGAGCAAAGGGCGAATGGCGGGATCGATCCGTGTGTCATCAAATATGCACGACAAGTATGTCTGTGTGTGAGTAAGTACGTGTAGGTATTGATATTGTTTTTGTGTGTGAGATACTGTACTGCTTTTTTGGACTGATGGACCAGCTAGATGGTCTTCCCGGCTCGGCCCAGATGTCAAGATTCCTGTTTTATCCCAAGGGAGCATTCAATCGGGATAAAAAGTCAGGTAGGTAAGTCAGATCATACCCTGTATGCATATCAAGTTTCATATAAATCCGTTGAGTAGTTTCAGCGTGATTGACGATCAAACAAACTTTCACATTTATAATACTATAAGTTTGATAAAAATTCATTAATACTGAATGCTATATGTTTATACGGTTGAATGGGCTGGGGAATTTCGGTATTAAGAATGCTTTTAGCCTTCTTAATGTAATATAATTAAAATTGATAATTATTTTTAACGAAAAGCTTTAAATTTTAGCCTTTTAATCGCCTGAACTAGATCCATTTTAAATGAGACTACACGGGAGGTACGATCGTTCCAATAAAAAAAAAGAATCATCGAAATCGGCGCATCCAGTCGAAATATCTGAAGGAACAAGCCCAAAAATACAGTCGATTTGATAACGTCCTTCCTTTTCGAAGTCGGTTGAAATTTTGATTTTTGTATTCTTGATTGTTTTCTATAGTTTATTGTAGTGTTAAAACTATGCAAATACCTCCGCAAGTTTAGTCTAAAATCCTTCTAATAATCTCACCAGGAATCAGATTATCCAGGACGCATCCAACCACGCCGCCCACCAGAATGGATGTGGACAGCAGCACTTGCAGCACAGCATCCAGCGGCTCCAGGCCGGTATCGATGACGTGATGGGTGGACATCCACCGGGTCAGCACCAACGGGAAGAACAGGCTGAAGCCGATGATGTATAGGTTCCGGGAACTGTTCAGGTTCACGTACTGGAGGGCGGAGAGACCTGGAGTATGGGTTTTGTATGGATCCGATGGTTGGTTGTATTTGAGGCATTTTCTTGGTGTTTACGGATAATTGTGGTACACCTTTTTTCTTGGTTATGAATGGTAGAAAATTCAAGTAAAATTACAGAAATGAAAGAAAGTAAGAACAATTTATTTTAACACACACAAACACACAAATAGTAACAATACATAAAAATGCTTCAGAAAATCAATTGAAATAGTTCATGGAGGTGTAGCACCAATTCTATATAATTCTAAACAATACATTCAAAATAATGCTCTCACGATTGGTCCAATGAAATTTCGATAGACATACATAGTATAAAACAAAGTTGCTTTATATGTCCCTTTTTACAATCATTATTTTATCATGGAACGAAACCGCCTTCCAATTGTCCGAACTGGTCCAAATTTAAACGGGACCCCATGGCAGGGACGAGCTTTCAAATTAAAAAAAGATTCCCAAAAATCGGTTCACCCAGTAAAAAGTTATAAGGTAACAAACTCACAAAAGGATACAATCCAATTAATAACCTCCAACTTTTTTAGAAGTCGGTTAAACTCATAAGCATTAAAACCATCATCTCACCAAAAGCTGAAATCATCCCGAACATAACACAGAAGAGTCCACCAACGATCGGCTGCGGGATGATGATGAACACCGCACCAAGTTTCCCGATCACCCCCTGGATTATCATCAGACCCGCGGCCCATTGGACCACCCGACGTGACCCTACCTGTACAGGAAATTAGGTCAAAGCAAACTCAAGCTCTATAAGAAATAAACTTAAAATATCAGATTAAAACTCAAAAGATATACATCGCTCACTCTTGTATAGATTTGTTATACCGGATATCGTGCTAATTTAATAAATGAATTTGTTATGTTAGATGCAACTTCTGGTTTTACATTTTTAGATGCGTTATTGTCAAATTTAATTATTAGTTTTATAGCACCGAAATGCCTTATAAATGAAAAATTTTTGAAAGAATAGAAAGGCGTTGCTACGGTTTGGCAAAAAAAGCGGGTTCGAGTCCCGCCTCGTGATCAAATTTTTTCTATTCTTTCAAAAATTAGAGTTTGTCACTTTTTCCAAAACGATATATACGTTCATCTCGAATCCTATAATATTTCGCCTTGTTTTGAAACGGCGCGCATTCATACGGAGTGTGCCTTGGCAAACGTTGATTATTCAACTTTCGGTCAAACTACCCTCACTTTTTAATAGTCTTTGTGACTGGCTGCAATTTGTTATCAACTGACTACATCAATTAGGCAGTTGTGTAGAATTACAGTACATTCTTATTACGATCAAACTAATATTCAACTCAAACTCCATTTTTGTTTCTAACATACAACATAGATTTAAAAGCAATGAATAATTAATCTAAAGACCAGGATAAATAGCTATTACCATACACCCCAAAAATCTGTTGTTATAATGTACTAGCTTTCCGCTCGCAGCTTCGCCCTATTGGAATGAGATGTTTCACCAAGGTAAACAGTAGTCACTTAACTCATAAAGCGCTCCGTTACGATACCATGCAATCCGCCAGTAATTCCTTAGATTGGCGCTTTCAATCAAATTCTTCTGTTTTATATTATTAAAATAAAAGATGTCTACTTGGATAAATGTTTATACTATTAGTATTAAAAGTCTGTTTGGATTAAATAATGTTTTAGTTTAAGTCTACCACGTGTGTACCTTAGTAACCCCAATGGCGCCCACGTTCTCCCCAAACGTGTTGGTCCCGTTGCCGGAGCCCCAGAGCCCCGCGAGCACGGTGCCGAGCCCCTCCGTGCCGAGACCGCGGTTGATCGCATGCAGTGGAGGCGGGGGAGCCGCTGGCAGAATTCAAATTCAAATTCAAATTCGGATTCAAATTCAAATTCATATTCAAATTCAAATTCAAATTCAAATTCAAATTCAAGTTTAGATTTGAATTCAAATATAAGAAGACTAGTTGCATAAACAAGTATTTGAGGCGACTTTAATTAAGCATAAGTAATGGAAAGTTTGGAAGGTGTTGTGAGAAGCTTAAACCTTATCCGACTTAAAATAATTAATTTATAAAATGTAAGAAAGCCTTTCTTTTTATTTTAGTTTTTATTCGTCTTTTTATGAACCAACGAATGTTAATCCTACAGTTTTTTTACACTAATCCTAAGCTGACATAGAAATATACAACTTAGTATAGGGAAACGTCGGGTTAATAATATAATGAATAAATCGCGTTTAAAATCCGATAAAAAGTCTTTAATTTCTATAAATATACAATTTAATCCTTTTCCCCTACATGTACTCTTTTATAAAAGAAATTATTCGATCACATTAATTTCATAAAAATGCCCAAGTTAGCTAGATATATCATTGAATGTGCACAAATCACGAGTCAAGAGGTCCACCTCATCCCCTCGCGCTTGACTCTAAACTTGCTTTTCCCTGCAAATGACAGGGCGTCGCTTAATTAGTTTTTCTTTACTCCTGCCCTGTAATTGGCTCACTTTAGATCTATTTAATTACGTGACTTCTAAGAAAAATATTCACAAGGGAAAATTTTAAAGAGCTGCTTTCGTTATTGTTGTTTATTAACAATGAAATGGATTTAAAATGAATTCTTTTGTGAAGGACACAGAATTCAATTTAGCAAATGGCGTGTTTTTGTTTACTGGGCTTAACAAAATTTTAAGATACGTAGGATTGAAGGTTGTTATTACCGTTCTTTGCAATAAACACAGCTGAATAAAAATTGCGGATCATATACTTAGATAACAAATAAATTAATGCATGTTTACACATGAAACAATTTCGCATTATCAGAGTAATACCATAGATCAGTAAATACCTAGTTACTGTCAGCAATACATTAATTGAAAAACTATTGCAATTAGTTGCGCTGTGACCCCATATAGACATATTAAAAGCATTCAATAGATGCTAATGAATTGCTATATTAGCCACTAACTGCCTTTCGCGGTTTCTCTCGCGTAAATGAGTTTTGCCTTTAAATTCTCAATGTTCCTATGGGAATATTACTTATTATATTAGCTATCTACCAGTTAAAACGCGTCAAAATTAAAAAAAAATTCAACGACATGTGACATTCCAACCCGCACTTGGCCAGCGCGGTGGATAATGACCTGAACTCTCATAGGAGGCCTGTGTCCCTGCAGTGAGAACATATATGGGATGATGATGATTATTATGACAATGATGATAAACACATGTAACACTAGAGGCGTTCAGACTTTGCTCGTCTTTAATTCCAAACATAAAGGGGAAGCTAGAAAGCGTTTTAAAAAGTAACTCACCACACATCCTAGCGGTAGTGGGATAGTAGCTAATAGACTCCACAGTACAAGCCAGCACACCGGCCAGCATCCCCAGGACTCCGGCCACACTTACCGTGGGCACACCCCATTGCCCTATATGTAGAAGGATTACACAAAACAATTAAGAATTATTGCTAGCTAGCTTTTAGCCGCTGCTTCGTATCGTTAAGATCGGAGAGAAGTTTAATGGATGATATTATACATACAAATCTTCCTCTTGGGTCACTCTATCTATTACAAAAAAAGCCGTAAAAACTGTTGCGTAATTAAAGATTTTAATGATCTATGCATAAGACACAGACGGCGGAAAGCGACTATGTTTTATACTATCGCAAATAAATAATTATTGAAAAGTATTAAAACCAGTGTTTCTATATTTTTTTTCTTCTGTTATTAATCTAATATTTTGATCACTGTTTTATAATATAACTAGCCGCTCAACCCCGCTCCGCCCGCGTTATTCCGCAGTAAATACAAAATTAAAATATCCATGACACAAATAACGTAGGTAAAAGATAATTAAAAATTGGTTCAGTAGTGCCAGAAATTAAGCCCTACAACGTCACAAACTCTCAAATTCACAAACTTAAGATGTATGATATTAAAATATATCCATGAAAAATATAATATTACTAAGCATTTAATGTACATCATTGCTTAAAAATAATGCTATTTAACAAAAAACAAAGTTAAATAATTTCAAAAGCAGGACCGAAAGGTTGACCTTTTCTCAATTTCGTAATGATGAAGGTACATCAGTTGTAATTAGAATTTCCCTTATCCCTGTATATGAACACGAGTATTATGAATTATTATAATTAAATCAAGGAGCTATTGGACCCTTAATTAATTATACATACAAGAGATAACATAGGTTTGATTAAAACTTACGCATTTCATATACAAATAATTATTTTTAAACTAAAATCTAAAAAAATCAAATTGTGAGAACTAGATCAAATTTAAATGGGGCTACACGGTTTAGATAGCCCATTTATTGAGGAAGGCTTTAGGCTATATATGTACCACAGGCGAAGCCGGAGCGGACCGCTAGTAACAAAAACAAGTGCTCGTAAAATGTAAACGTAAAAAAATATTTTTAAGAAGAATATAATCGGAAATTATTTATGTAGAAAGATATAACAATTCAAATCATTTATTTTTAAAACACGCTCAAACCATAATTTTAACATTATAACAAACATGCCCTGTCATGAATATAAAAGTTACAAGAATTTAAGACGTAAATCTTTCTCGAATGTTCCTTAATTTAGCGAGAGCCGTTGCGAGGAGACAATTTGACTGTAGTCATTAGTATAAGACATGATTTGACTTTTAAATCGGTGAATCGTATCAAACATAAAATACTATTTTAAATAAAAAATAATTCTTTCTTTCTTTAACAATACTGTTTTCAGCTTTCGTACAAAATATTACATGGGCTGATCAAACCATTAACATGTAATCACTAACACTAGCTGCACGCCCCAGCACCGCTTATTTATCGTAATTGAAAATATAAACTATATTTTAAATTGGATCAAACTATACACGGTGTACAAATTTGATTGATATCGGTTCAGTAGTTTAGGAGTCCATCGCGCAAACAATGTGACCCGTAATTTATATATATTACTAGCAGACCCCGAAATTCTATTCTGTCTTACTCTTATCATTTAGATGTTGGCCGATTCTCAGATATACCCAATATACAAACAAAACTTCATAAGAATCGGTACAGCCGTTTCGAAGGAGTTTGGTAACTAAAATTGACACGGGAATTTTATATATAAGATTGATGTAAAAAAAATATGCATCCAGGAGCACCAATAGAAATAATATTCGGCAGAAAAAAGGGCCAATAAAATCTTATCACAAAATTAAATCAATAAAAAACACAACAACTAACAAGTGAGCATTAAACAAACATTTTCTTAATCTACCACTTAAATATCTCTTACCGGGATAGGGCACGCGGAACCACGGCGCGTCCTCAATGATATTGACCTTGAGGTCGGTGCGCGCGGGGTGGCCCGGCGGCAGCGCGCCCGCTACCGTCAGTATCCCACATATTGCCCACATTATCACGATGGTTAACAGTACCTGATGTGTATATATTTTATTTTAACCTAGGCAATATTTTTTTTTTTATGTCATAGCGGGCAACTGAGCTGGTAGTTCGCCAGATGGTAAGCGATCACCACCGCCCATGAACATTCGCAAAGGTTGGGCCTCTGCGAATGCGCTGCCCGCTTTTTTGGGATAAGGGAAAAGGAATGGATTAACGACTGGAAAGAAGGAATGGACTGGGACGGGTGAGGAAAAGGAAACGGGCCTCCGGCTCCCCCACTCACCGCACGAAACACAGTGGCATGCCACTATTTCACGCCGGTTTTCTGTGGGGGTGTGGTACTTCTCCGGTGCGAGCTGTCCCAATTCGTGCCGAAGCGTGCGCGACTCCCACAATAAACAAATAATAGAGCTGGTGGGTCGCCTGATGGTAAGCGCTACCACCGCCCATGAACATTTGGAGAGGCATAAGGCCATATGCAGACAATAAGGTGATTTGGCAATATACATAAAGATAAAATTTATGAGAGAGGCAATTGGCAAAGGCTCGTCCTTAGAGAAAATTGATCAGTTATCACAATAGATTTCTACGTGAAAGCGGGCTTTGATTTGAAATATATTAATCCTCGTCATTTAATAGCAAAAAAGTATGTTTATATAGAGTATATTTAAAATTTCTGTTATTTGTATGTATTATAATATAAGTATATTTTTATACCATAGCAATTTTTAAAAAAGATAATGAACGTATATCGTTCTAGGGCGTTAAGTTTAAAGACTTAGAGATTTTAAAAATATCCAAATAAAATCTATAATACGTACGGGAAATAATTTGAATAACGGAAACCATATGATGGTGAACCCGGCTCCTTTCCTCCAGGCGACTGCGGGGATCTTCACCTCACCCATGCATTGAGAGAATATTGTCAACAATATAAACGTCCTGGAAATAAATATCTTCCATATATTAAGAAGTTTATTTACAATTTTGTAATTAATTTTTTTGGCTTGCGTCAAACCACAGTCTGCACGTCCTTTTTTATGATTGCCTCGTAGCGACAGTACAGTAGTTAAGGCCCGAAGAAGAGACAGACGTACAGGCTGACAGACAGACAGACTTGCAAAAATTCAGTTTATAATTAACATAACTTTATGAAATATGCTTTGCATAATACGCGACTGTGAATAGACCAGACCGTCAGAGTTTTTGACGCGCCCGTGAACATTTCTGACATTTCACAAGATAAATATTCAACGTTTCGAATATATCTCACTACGTCGGATCCTCTTAGTGATCGCTTTGTCAAAAGAATATTTGATATGCACAAAGAACCGAACACATATTCATTTGCTTATTTCCTAGTGCATTTGTGACCCATAGCTGCCAAAATAGGTTGACTGGTAGGAACAAATTTATAAATTTATACAAAGTAAATAATAATTATTTGAAAAAAAAAATTCGCTACAAAATTTTCGCAAATAGACCAAATTTAAATGCGACCATGAGCGGCACCAGCTTTCAAATAAAAAAAGAATCATAAAAATCAGTTTCACCCAGTAAAAGGTTATGAGGTAACAAATATGGTCGCATTGATAACCTCCTTTTTTTGAAGCCAAATGAAAATACAATAGACGGACATACAACCTTTTGTTTTTGGAAGTCGATTAATAAAGTAAAAGGAACATGTAGACATTGGCCTCTTTATCTTATATATATTTCGGTCAACTACAAACTCTTAGTCACCAAGGGGCACTTAATAAAACTTTAAAATTTATTAAATTATTGCCCGTAGACGTTTCTCATTAAATTTAATATAAAGTAGCTTGATAACCCTTTGAGAATGAAATTTAAAACTCGGAAAAGGTAGGAAATGTATAAACCGTGAATTTAAAACATGCTCGACTATTTTAGATATAACACTAAATTATATTTAATCTAAGTTGGAAGCTTATGGCATTATTATTCCCCTGCCCTAACTTCCACCGGATCAATAAAGGTGCTTAATATTGTAAATACAAAATGTGTTTTTTTTTTCTTTCTTTTACGTCGAAACGGAACGATTTTATGATATAATTTTGTGTCTGGATATGAATAAAAGGTTAGAGAAGAACACAGGCCTTTTACCGTGATGGAACATCTAATTTCCTTGGGAATATAGTATTACGGACGAAAGTGTATAGCTAGTAACTAATAAGTACGATACAGTTTGTAAAATGTTAATCCAGTTTATAAATTGCCTGTTTGCTTATTTCATTCTAATCCGTTTAGTAGCTACGTTTTTGTACTTCACAATGAAATATAAGAAAAAAGGTGTTACAACTTCTGTGACATATGTGTGACATATGCTTTGTATGTAACACGGGCGAAGCCGGGGCGAACAGCTAGTGGCTTCACAAAACCACTACGTTACAAGCAAATAAAATAGCAATTTCACAGATGCGCGATGCAGATACGGTCGATACAGCCTCACTTGTTGCGTTGTATCGCGACCTGGTTGCTATAGCAACGGCCCCTGCCAGATAAACCTAGCCTGATATTCTAGGAATTTTTAATTGAGCTAGCTCGGTCCGGCAAAGGCTATTGGCTTTAATTGGGTTATGATGCAGATAAATAGGGCACTGTAAAATATATCGGACTATTTTTAATCATTAAGGTCTACAAGGTATTTGCTTCAGGTTTTATAAATATTATGGAATTTAGCACGTATAATGTGGACATATTTTGTAAATAATTTAGTAAAATAGTTTAAGATATCATGGTTTAACTTTATCAATCAAGTTTTGGTCATTCAAAAATAGTCAAAAATAGTTTTAAGATGTTAGTTAATAAAATTATAAATTACGACTCTGTATATTTCACTTGAAAATTTATCAAACAAACGTTGACTGCAGCCAGACCATAATCTTTAAGATGCAGCGTGTGCAAAAGAAAATAAAAATATTCATAAATCCCTCGCCTTTCTGTATTTATTTCGAAACGATAGCTTAAGCAATGTTTTTTAAAATGTGAAAACGTTGAAACGCTGTTGAATAAAAAAATATACTGTGTAAGCTTTCTCAGTTGCATAAGAGGAATGTTTTAAAACTTCTGTAGAAATTGGCCGGGGAATTATCGCGTCCACGAAGTTAGTTTCGATAATTTTCCGTTCGGAAATACATTGAACGTGCCTGTTCGTTCAGTTTACATTGAAAGTTTTTAATTAGAAGTTATCGGGCTTACGCAAGGTGGTTTAATCGCAGTGTTTGCATTTTCTGTGATGTAAAATATAGGTTAAAAATTAAGCAAATTCATGTTTAGTAACAATTCAGTTTAAGTACATTTTAATACATAATTACTCTATTGTTTTATGTTACTATACATTTACAAGATATGAACCTACTATGACCTATGAATTTTGTTTCGCCAAAAATTAATGGAAAAAATCACGTAAAATCATGTACAAAAAAGTCACCGTCGTCGCTGGGAGCGTGCAATTCTAAAAAAAAAGGACCATGAAAACAATTTCCTGTAAAACGCAAAAATCACATCAATCGGTTTTAAAACCACGCAGTTATCCAGTAAAAAACAAAAAAAAATACAGCAAAATTGAGAAGCTCGTTCGAAGACGTCGGTTGAAAATTCATGAAGCGCTGCGCAGTTCGCCGGATCAGCTAGAATTATATATGAGTGACCAAATCTCAGGCCGTGAGTCTTACAATCACAGACGTTTTCAATTTTCGTCCTAAACTAACAAATAAACATTTATCGGAGCCCGGGGCCACATTCTCGGTGAGTTACAAACGAATGTAACTGTAGCGTTTGATTGGTTCTACAGGCTTTCAGCTTGGACACGATATATTTGTTTTTAGGATCTTTTATTTTGATCGTCTCAAACAAATGACTCAGTTGGTTGATATGTTTGGATTTTATTATGATTGCAGTTCGATGAATATACATCCGTTTAAGTAATTAAGTAATGAATTTTGAAACCATCCTTGATTTATTTGCCTATTAGCTGCGCCCCGCGGTTTCACCCGCGTAAGTCCGTATCCCGTAGGAATATCGGGACTTACGCCTATATGTTATTCCAGTTGTCCAGCTGTCTACGTACCAAATTTCATTGCAATCGGTTCAGTAGTTTTTGCGTGA
>NC_052116.1:7992613-8016297 GCF_012273895.1 Zerene cesonia | reverse complement strand
TCAGATGCATCTCTGTTTATGGAAAACCGATATAAACCTGAGCAAACGACAAAGACGCACCATATTTTAATTGAAATATACTCTAATTTGTTACAAATGTAATTCTAATATACCCAAGAGACATTGAGAAACTTACAAACATTTTTACCACATAGACAAGTTCCAATCCCAGAAATCATCAAACTCTATAGCTCCTGTGGGAACGTACTGAATCACAGCAGTAGTGCCTGAACGGTTTCCAATCAGATTCAAAGGCTCGCCTCGTGAAAGGGCTTACCAGCCACTACTGTAAATATTTTAAAGCCACAAACGGATTGGTGTGCAGGAGGAAGTGGAACAAAATCCGAAATGTCAGAGGTCAGCGCCCGCTGCAGTATTGATTTTAATACTCGTGCAGCATTTGTATGGGCTATTTGGCTGATATGATAGATTGGGTCAGATTGCGAAATGTTATGGGGCCATCTCATCGTATCTGTATATCTATATAAAACTTTGACTAAGTTAGAAATTAATATAAAATACTAGCTGTCCCCGCGAACCTTACCGCCATAGAATATTGTTTCGACATATTTTCCTTATCGTTCTCATCTTTTAAACCTTCCCTAGACCTCCACGGACATATCGAGACCAAAATAAGATAAATCCGTTTAGCCGTTCTCGAGTTTTAGCCAGACTAACGAACAACAATTGATTTTTATATATAAGAAATAAGTAATTAAAAAAATTCAATTTATCCAGAAAACCCTCATTAAAACCTGGTCTTTTCTTATAAACACTTCGTCAATACGTGACGGAACATGTACGTAATTTTCACTATGAAAAAATATGCAGGTATAATAGGTTAAATACAGGCAAAAATATGGAACCGTTTAACTTCTTTACATGAGACGGAAAATGAACCATACAGAATGATGAACATAATGAATAGGCTATCAGTATCAGATCATATCGTGTAATCAAAGGATAGATTCGTTTCAATCCCGAGGATTATCAAATGAGCTCAACTTCCTATCAGAACCCTTTTGCACGTGCACCATACACGTGGTTTATAAGAGAACGTACACGTGTATAAAGGACGATCTCATGGTACAAACAAGATTTGAAATATTATCTTTATCTAATATCTGTCTCTTAGATCTAATGGTATAAGAGAGATTACTACATATTTTGCTGGTCAGCAAATCGGCTACGTCTTTAGCGAAATTTAATTGCAGTGTTTCTTTTGCAAAAATAAAACATTAACATTCAAACGGTGAATGCATTGCTTAAGTGTTAAAAATGAATATTTACGTTCATTTAAGCTACAGATATCTGACATATAAACGTCATATTTTGCCATCATGCTTTGAACGGCTAAACCGATTGTCATGAAATGTTATATCCGGTAGGTCTGAGAATAGAACGTAAAGAGATATCCTTAGTGATAAGGGTAAGGCTAACAACGTTTGACGGGTCGGCTAATAAATTATCTTGGTTAAAATCGACCTAATTTATTTGTCCTAGTTGGTTCCAAGACTGTCCTAAAAATATTGCTATCAAGTAGGTACTTTATTATAAAACTAAATGAGTAGTAAAACTATATTTCCAAAGATATTGAAATAACAAAGTTCGAATAGTCCTTACGCCACTGACACCTACACACTTCATGAATTTCGACCTCAACCTTTAGATATTGTCCTAGAATTATGAAAGCCCACATATAAAAGTAAGCTTATGAATAATCATTCAAAGTAAAATTAACATTTAATTAATTTATCTATCGTTTTAATATTTGTAATTATAATTGGTAGACTTAAGAAAGTAAACCTGGGCAGAGCCGGGCCGAGGTATATCAATAAAAAATAATTGGAAATTTTTAATCAGTAAATTTGGTTCCCACTGAAGGTATAAAGGCCTCCCGTGTGTGTTGATAGATGTCGCATGTCGTTGGAACTTCTTGGATCTATACCAGTATAATCACGTTTTATTGGTTGTGAATAGTGTGTATATCATTGAATAAATTTACTATTAGTTCATTTGAAGAGGTCTGTCTTTATCCTATCTTTACTACTAATCTACACTAATATTATAAAGCTGAAGAGTTTGTTTGTTTGTTTGAACGCACTAATCTCAGGAGTTTTTTTTTTTTAATATAATCGCACTCACCCCGCCGCGATCCCCCACTGCTGCGACGCCGCCGCCGCCGCGTGGTCGAACAGCGTGAGCCCCACCAGCGCCACCGTCGGCGCTATCGTCAGCGGCGTCACGTACTGCAGCAGCGAGCCGATCAAGCCGAAGTAACCTAGTCGCAAACCGTGTCAGAACTACACACACACACACACACACACACACACACACACACACACACACACACACACTCACACACACACAGTAGTCCGAAACCCTGTCAGAACTTTTTTTTATGTCATAGCGGGCAACTGAGCTGGTGGTTCGCCTGATGGTAAACGACCACCACCGCCCATGAACATTCGCAGAGGCTTAGACCTCTGAGAATGCGCTGCCCGCTTTTAAGGGATAAGGGATAAGGAAAGGATTGATGAATGGAAAGAAGGAATGGACTGGGAAGGGCTAGGAGAAGGAAATAGGCCTCCGGCGTCTAGACACATTAATGCATATACACACATACAGTACACACGCACATATACAGTACGCGCACATTCAAATACGTCTTGCGCCTCCACCGGCGCTATTGTTAGCGGCATTACGGAGAAGCAAACTTAAAAATCAGTCAAAAACACATACACACACGTGTAAACACACATGTGTATGCGCACACACGTAACCCTTTATCAGGTAACACGCTTTATATGTTCACACACACACTGTGACTGACTGTACAGAATGTACCTAACATGTTCACTGGGTGAGCATACTACCATGCATAACATTACTATTTATTTATTCGCATAATTGTATTCATATCATTTGATATCGGTTTATAACGTTTTCAGATCGTAACACAGAATATTAACGCAATTACTGAAAGCAAGAAGCCTTTAAAAAAAAATTCTAACGTAAAAATCAAATTAGAATTACCTCCGAAGACTTGGAACAGTGCTGACACGGCAATAGCGCCAGACAGTTCACACATCCTACTGGTCCAGACCTCTCTCCTCTCCTCCTGGCTCATAGCAGCTAGCGTGGTCTGTTCTGGGCATTTCCACGCAGGCAGACCTAGGATGGCCAACGTGGGCACTAGGAAGGATATCGTCCCACCCTGGACTATCGGCAGGCGGCACCCGAATGTCGCTTGAAGCCAAGTTATAAGACCTGAATTGTAAACAGGGTTTTAAATAAATCTTGGTGGGTATTTTCATACAACATAAACGTCAATAAAACATTCATATCACTTAACCACTTGTCGCACTAATATTATAATGACACTAATGACACTAAAATTACAAATATGAAAGTTTGTTTGTTTGGATGTTTGTCGGTCAATCATGCTGAAACAACCCACGTTGTTCAAAATCCGAATTAAATGAATAAAATTATTATAGGTTTTTATTGTTTTTCAGGTCAATACTCTTTATGTTTTCTTTTTTATCCTCTCACGTCCATCGGCATACTAAATACAAAGACGACAAAAACATTTTTTTTAAAGCACGGGATCACTTACGTCACTAGGTGTCCATCAGACAAATGTATTAAATAATAAATTCGGAAATGGAACCACCCAAATCGAAATTAACGTTTCGTATATTTTTATGATTTATTAATGAAGAACTCTAAAGAAATATTGATGTGTCATGAAATATCATGAAATATTCTTTATATTTGATAAACTGAATGAGGTCACAGAGAGTAAGTTTCCGAGTGGAATCTACCGCGATAATATTATTAGTCTATTAATTGAAGTATAAAGTTAAGCCAACAACAACTCGCATTAAGAAATTGCTTTTATATATTTTTTTATTTTGTTGTTAGGAACTAGTTACGTATTGCTTATATGGTATATGACGGTTACATTTGAAAGTTTGATACATTTTTAAATTTGGAACAATATAAAAAAAACTAAATTCTTTTTTTACGTACGTAGGCTGACGTTAACCATAGCCCCCCTAAAGGAATGTATGTGGTGCCACGTTATTTACTCAAACACTTATATTACTTACTTTATTTTAATATCCTATCCGAAATTCTCCATTTTTTAGTCATGAACCATCTAAATAGTAAATAACAGAAAATGAACACGTGCATCATAATATTATAAAATCTAAATTACATGCGTATTTAACAGAGCATATCAAAGATAACGTTTAAACATTATAAAGAAAATCCTCAATGGAAAATCTACTCGTATACGGTTTATCTCAAACGCTTCAGAAGGCTGTATTTATTCACAATGATAAGGTTCAGTATAATATCATTGAACATCTTTAAACTACTTTTGAAGTAAAAGTAGGTTTTTTTAAACCGATCCTTCATAAATACCACGGCCTCTAGGAAAAATTGTTAATTTTAGTAACCGACTGCAAAAAAAGAGAAGAGCGTCAATTCGATTGTATTTTCTTTGTCACTGTTACCTCAGATCTTACGACTAGGTGAACCGATTTCGATAATGTATATGACTCACGTGTGGTCCAATTAAATTAGGTCTAGTTCTGTCAATTTGAAGGTTTTTTATTTTATTTACTTTTAGACGATAGTGGCACTGGGTTTATTAATATTATTATAATATAAATTTTTTAAATGATTGATTTTTGGGTCCAATTTTGTTTTATTTCAATATGCGTTAGTATACCCTAGTGGGTAGCAAAAGCAATTTATCAAAATATACGAACTTCTTATTTTTATCGGTAGTACCACAGATAATATAATATAGTACTAATAAACTGTCATGAGTTGAGGTATAACGTTAATAAAACTTTGTGTTTCTACTAGAAATAAATTAATTAGAAAACAAACGTACGATATATTTATTTATATTTAGCTTGTTGTTAATTTACACACAATATTTTAATATTACCTGTAACAAAAATCATGGTGGATATAATATTAGATCTATCTGGATCGGTGTCCTCCATACAGAGAGCGGGACACAGGATAAAAGGAATTGCTACTATGGCCCCGATCATCGTAAGATAATGCTGAAAATGAATGTATTTTTAATTTAAAATTAGATTATTTAGATTCAATATTCTTGCAGCGGGGGCAATGTTGTTTAAGAAAACGATTTAGAATATTAATAAACGGTAAATTAATTCGATTTTTTTTTTACATTGGAACGCTTTACGAAAGACGTGGGTTTTTATAATGAGGATTGAATTTTTCTTCGCTATCGCACTAAAACAAGTAAAGGTACCTCCATAATCCTACTATCCAACTATAATATTATAAATGCGTAAGTTTGTAAGGATGTGTGTGCGTTTGTTGCTCTTTCACGCAAAAACTACTGAACCGATTGCAATTTAATTTGGTACATAGATACCTGGACAACTGGAATAACATATAGGCAACTTTTTATCCCGATATTCCTACGGGATACGGACTTACGCGGGTGAAACCGCGGGGCGCAGCTAGTATGGTATAACTTCTTATTATAATACATACATAGTAAAATCTCAATTGCTCAACGAAATTGAAGAAGAAATATATTTTATATCCAAGATTAATAATGGCCTTAAAGTGCCTCTTTTGGCCCATAATGTTTTCTTGGTATAACTTTAAATTTGTTCCAACTAGGGCACAGTTATAACCTATTTTACTTGAACAAATTGCATCAAATCAAATGTAGATAAGCTTCACCATTGGCAAACAAACAATGTACCTATGATGATATTTATACAAATAATTGACATGATTTTTTTGTTTACTTAAAAAATTGCACTTCGTGACTTTGTTATTTTAAAATTTACAATTCCTGGCAATGGATTGAAATGCACTTTCAGTAATTGCTGTTTATTTATCTCTAGTGAACTTTTGATTTTTGATGCTTTCCCCGAGCATATTGTAAGGAAACAAAAAATAACTGTAATTATTTTAACTAGCGTGGGTTTTTCTTATATCTATATTGTTATTATTTAATTTGTTTTAATAAATCAAAAATTGTACAATAGATATTGTTTATTGGTTTTGTTAACTGTATGTGTATTGTACATTAAAGTGTAAATAAATAAATAAATAAATAAATCATACAGTTTCTGTATAGATAAAATAACATAGGAAATCACGTACACTTAAATTGCTTCTGTGATATTATATAGTGTAACGATGTTATTAATTATTTAATTTGGATCATCAGAATACAAGGAAAATGATTTTGTGTAGATTTATAAGTACTTACTTGGAGAGCCATAAAGATGCAGAGATACCAAGGTGGTATATCGTCAATGCCATAAGTAACATTGCCTTTACGAACCTCCTTTTGTCCATTTATATTACTGGCCTCCTGTAATTAAAAAATATTCAAGTTATCACCTTTTACTGCCTCCTTGGTTGGACTTATTATATTGAAAAAAACTGCATCTTTGTAACATATAATGTAGTTTCTGAACACATAGCATAATAATGGAAATATTTTTCCTTTAATCTTTGTAATTACCTTAATTATTTACGGTAATGTGTATTTCTTGGTTGTTTAATAATAACCGCACTGAGATATATCTAATTCACCCTTCATACAAGATTTTATTACGTAAGGTTCATATTATTGTAATAAAAAAGCACGTTTACTATAAGTTTGGTCCTAGCGATGACGTCACTGCAACGCATAGGTACAGTGTGCATAACATAATTATTAAGAATGTTTATGAAACTCAAAATGTTTGTGAAAACCTCACAGTACACTATGTGAGTTTTATTAGAATATATTTTACTAGCTGACCCGGCAAATGTAGTTCTGCCTAACTCTTATATATCTCTAGGGGTAGTGTAAAAAATGTTGACCGAATTTCATAAAGATGCGTCCAGTCCTTTCGGAGGAGTATGGTAACTAACATTGTGACAGGAGATTTTTATATAAATAAAAATTATTAACCATATAACTGCCTACCTAAATACTTATGTTACATTCAAAAGAATACAAATGCCTTTACACAATAATTGCACACAATATTTATTACCTAACTAATAGAATACAAACATTTTAAACAGACACCATACACATTATTCACATTATTACATTTGATAAACTTCAATTTGTATTATTTAAACGTGCCATTGAATAAACAAATCTCAGTCATGTTAATACCGTGTGATCTATCGCATATATCTAGTTGACATTACAAAATACCATGTCACGGAATAAATACAATTACATCATGTGTTAATCAACCATATTTCACACTTCCATAACAAATACAACAATATGCCCCAAGCAAATCAGATAAATAAACAACCGAGTGTTTGATTCATGCGGAATATGCGAGATCTCTTTAAAACTTTGTTTAATATTAGTACTGTTATATTATGATATTCTATGGTTAATTTGAGATTCTACATATTTATAACGTATCCCTATGTTACACTTAGTAGCACATGTATGAATTGATGGGAGAATGTCCCTTATATTATCTGCTATATACAATTATATACGATAAATGACATTGTTTTTAAAAATATGCTTTATGCTAATGAAAAAAAATAGTAAATATACCTCAAGAAGCAAAAAACAATAAAGTTCTAGCTATTAACCGTAGCGACACTTGCGTGATACCCGGGTAAAGTCCAGGCAATGTGCTAATATCCAGACTATTATCTTTTGTACCAAATTTCACACAAATATGATAGCATTTTTCGCTTGAAAGAGTAACAAACATCCATACATTTATACATACTAACTATCGCGTTTATAATATTAGTAGGATTATGTCAAAACTCGACCGTTTAATTCCCCGTGCTCTAATACCAATATTATATGCTATCATAAAACAAATACGTTTAAAACAAGTTTTATTAAGTAGCTACCATAAGAATAGTAAATGGCTGATTTACATACATACACCCATGTTGTTAACAAGCAATTGATTTTTATAATTATAGCAATTTATGTAAAGGTAAATAAAATTAAATTTAATTGTACGAAGTTTAGCAATTTAAAGCTTCTATAGTGGAAATATTGCAAAATCTTTATTTAATTACATAAATTCCCAGTGCTGATAGGGAACCTCGCAAAGCTGTGGAAATTGTATTGTAACCTGAACCAGAACCGTTGGAACTAATAAACATTGCATGCCTCCTCCACACAAGTTTAATATTTGTATTTTGGGCGTCTGACAGATATAATGACATCGATCGCTACTAATATTATTAATGTGAAAGTTAATTTGCCTGTCTCTCTTTCATGTGTAAATCACTGAACCGATTTGGATTATATTCCACATATAAGGAGATAGGTATTTTGCGACCCGGAAATCCCACGAGAACGGGAACGTTTAATTCAACGGGATTGTTTAATTCATACAAATATACAATCAATGGTAGAGATTTTTACTTATTTAGAACAGAACTATCAGGATTCTAACGTAATAAAAATCATAACAAATAACAAACACTCGCTGCGCCTATATGCACTTGACTTAATTGTCCTTTTTTCTAAAGCCAACGACGCGTTGCCGTGACAACTCATTTTGTGTCTTTTATAGCGAGGATTTTGATCAAACATTTGCATTCTATCAACGTAATAGTTTAATCCATTCTGATCATAAACATGAATATAACTCTGAATGTCGACTTGTTACAGGAGTAAGGACAACAATAAATAGTTTCTAATATTTGTTTTCCATGCTTAGGCTACGGAGAATTTTGCTGCATATTCTTATTAAATAATTAAAATAATGTTCCTTAGTCCTTACCGTTTCGTTCATGTTCTCCAAACCGATTTGTATGTTTTCGTGGACCATCGTTTAACTGAAAGAGACATTCATTCATTGATTAATTAACTAACTTTATAGATCTCTCATAGCCTTTTCATAAAATTGTTCATGGCGTGAAATGTGAAGGTATATAATAAATAAATCAAATAAGTTCTACATAAGATTGCATAAATTTGTCGGAATTTAATATATGCTCAGTCATTAATTAGGCGGGTACAAACGACTTTAGTGTTACGACTTTCGCGGTTATAATTCTTTCCAAAAACGGACACTTTTTCTTTTTTTTTTAAATTGTCACCCGTTTAAACATGACGGATACTATCTAATAAAAGTTCAATTTCTTATGATAAATCCTCTCGTCGTTCCCATCGTTTCAAACGCGAGATACCATCTCATTAAAAGATATACCTACCCAAGTCTCTTTATTAAAGTTGACAATCAATACCTAACATGAAACCCTATAATTGTAACTTATACGTATCGCGTTATGAAAATAATAGTAAGCTTACAATAAAAGGTATGTATATCAATTAAATAACTTATTTATATTTTCAACCGTCTTCAGAAGAGAAGAAAGAAGGAAGTTATTAATTCTACTGTATTTTTTTATGTTTGTTACCTCACCCTTTTTCTGGGTGAACCCAATACTGTCCCTAGCATCCTAAAAGTACATCGAAGGACTGACAATTACATTTTATCTCAAAATATTTGGTCGGGTGCATTAAACTTTTCTTGTTGTGATAATTTTCAGATTTATAATAGAATCAATAGATTTATATTAATAATTTGAGTGATTCGAACACCATCATTACTTACCAGCATTTACTTGAGTTTATATACCATACTTTTGCTACTTGTGTTGGTGCAAATAAAGAATTTTAAATTTGTCTTTATAATCAATGCTAAAACAGCAATGTCATGGAACATCTTTAAAGGCCTGATTTTTAAACTTACCATCAAATTATTTGCTTGTATAATTTACAGTACCCGCTATCTATGAATATCTGGCGGAACTATGTGTCGTATAAAATTGTTTGACATTTAGAAGCGCGCGCGTCGGTTGCGAGCCAATAAAGGACTGCTTTAGTATATTACTTACTCTATGGGCCGCTTATAATGATTTATATTGAAGAGTATGATATCTTCAATTAATACCGTTCTTGTAAATATCATTGGTTGTAAAACTTAATAGCTTTGCGACATCGTGACTCAGTCGTGACTTGTGAGATAATTTATTTCTATTTACTAGAATGCAAGGATATTTTAATGTAGGGAATATTTTTTGTACTAACTTTTTCTATTTATTCTGTTATAATAATATAATGTATTTCGAAACATTCAAAAGAAATTTACCCATATTTGACTGAATTACAGCAGACATACTAGAATAATATATATACATTTCATTATTAAATTATATCTTTAAATCTATGCATAAGTAACAACCAACATATGATATAGTTACTTTGTAATAAAACAAAAACCAGACCATTAATACACATTTAATATGTTTTTTAAGCAAGACTATGGTTAGTAAAATTTTACTCTGTTTGTCTGTATGCGTTGATCAGGAAAAAACTACTGTGCAGATTTTCATAAAACTGAATATGGGAGGAGTGAGAGGGGAAGTGGGGAAGCCTTGAGAAGAAGGGAGAATTCAAGGAGCCATGGTGCTTGAAGAAAAGAAACAACTTCACTTTTAATACTTTACTGTAAAATAAAATTTCAACCTGTTCTAAACAGTATTCGTAATTATAAATCTAGTTGTAGTACATTAAACTTATAAAAAACAGTTCAGTATCTTAGAATTATGATATTTTTTTAGATTCACTAAATAAGATACAATGTAACATTTCAAATAAAAACTAAAAAACACAGAGTGAGACCTTTGTACATGCTAATTGCAAGTTTGTTTATACTAAAATATTATAAAGAGGAAAGACAATTTTTTGCTTGTCATGATTTACACAGGACCTTCTCGACCGATTTTACCTTCACCATTAGAGAGCCACATCTTTACGAGTAATATTGGCTATATTTTATTAGTGTAAATCCGCAAACGACACCGGGACAAGCATAGCCAAATAGAATTGAAAATCTGCCAGAAACTGTTATGAATCAATTCATTCTCACTCTGACTAAGAATCTTTAGATTTTTTACCAATCACATCTTTTTATTAAAGGGTAAATACTATTTTTCCTACAACAACCTAAAACAGAAGTTCTGTAAAATATTACTCTCTGAATTTCCTATACGATGAAAAAGTCTTAAAAATATTGAATTATTTTAAAACAGTTCAACGCTATGTACATTAAATGTATAATGTCATAAAACTTAACTTTACAGACTTATATTTCAATAATGAAATAAAACAAACTATTAATTGAGAACCTTATTTGTTTTTGGGAATGGAAGTTTCAAATATACTTGTACTGTAATAAAAGAATTAACTTGAATTTGTTTGATCTTATTATTTATACAAATATAACTCTATTGTCCGTTCAATGTAAAGTTTTATTAAGCATGTAAATAATGGGTAGTTGTACGATAAGTGACAAAGTATTCAAGTTAAGGACAAAAACTTGCATATTACTGTATCAGCGAGGTGACACAGAAATAAAAATAACCAATACTGAAATCTGAATAGCAAACATTTGCTCATGATGAGTGTACCACATCTTTGCTTAACATTTTTTATTAACATTTAGAAATTGAAAGTGAATGCTATAAAAATAATAAAATTGAAATATTTTTAGCAGAGCAGTTAATTTTAGTTCAGGTTTCAATATACCACTCTACCAAATATAAATAACTCAACTGGCACAATACCTTAACATCACAATATATTATCACATTGACAGTTACATGTAAATTTGTTTCATATCAAAACTATTCTGAATTTGATTCATTCACAATTTCTGGAGATTTGCAGCTAGGTGAAACAAGTTCCTCTTTTTCATGTTTTCTGCAAATAAAAAAAAAACATTAAAACACATGGTCATGGACTTTGATAGATGATATTTGTGTGAAAGTTGGCAAAGGAGCTGGTAGGTTGCTTGATGGTAAGCAACCAGCATCACCCATGAACATTAACAGAAGCATTACACCCTTAGAAATGGAGATCCAATTTAGAGGTTAAATGATAAGATGAGAAATGATGGGGAAAATTACAGAAAAGAGAAGTAACAGAAAAAGGATATGGTATACCGTTTTTCATCAATTTCCATCATTATCCTCTCAGCCCTTGTCCAAATATCTTCCTTTATTGCCTGCTTTGTTTTACTCCTTTCAATATATTTCTCGTAATATTCATTAGCTTGTGATGATGGTACATAAACTTCTGTGCTATTAATATTCTCTATTTTACTTTGATCTGGTGTTTGAATCCTCCTTTTAAACATAATAGAACTATCAGATGAAGGTGTTTTTTTTCTAAACATATTTGCTGGTGATGTTAATCTGTTCTCATTAGAACATAAGCCAGTAGTCTCTTTATCTTCTGTGCTTTCATTATTCTTTAATATAAAATCATTTGGCTTTAATAGTTTTATGCTTTTATTGTCTAATATTTCTACCTCTTTTTGTTCTGTACTGTTTTGCACACCATAAGCTTCAATGAGTGAATTAATAGCTGCATTTCTATTTCGCTTCTTTTTAGGTGTTGTTTTGTGGGTTTCTTGGACACATGCTTTCCCCGGTTTGTTATCTCCAGAAGGACCAGGTAGGGGCTCAGGCGATTTTATATTAAGCTTACTTATTTCAATTATATCATTGTTATTTTCTAGTTCAGGACTTGTATTAGCATTACGAACCTGAAATCAATGTAAGAATATTTAAAAATTAATTGCACCAACCATTGAGATACTATGAAGAAGTTCTCTCAATTCTACTAAAAGCAATAAGGTTTCCAAAATATGCCTGTGCAGCATTGTATAAATATTAATTCAAATTGTGCTTTTTTTCATTGAAACAATGTTCAAAGTCTGGACAGAGGATTGCTTCAGACATTTCTGACTGCAGTCCTGAGCCTTTTTTCTATGACACATGCATATCTATTTCTAACATGAACATAACTACAAATTCACCAGTCTACAAAAATATATAATGTTAAAATATATTTACCACATCTAGAAGTTCTTGTATCATTCCAATATCTGGTCCATTGCTTAAGTCCCCATTTGCCATTAAATCGTTATAATATTCTTCTTCAGTTTCTACAATAATTACCATCGGAATTAATTGATTTAGCTTGTTTATTTTTAGTCATATAAATTGTGCATATTCAAACTAATTGTAGATCTCATAACTATGTTTCAAAATATTTTGTTTATGTTTGAGTGACAGTGCTACATATATAATTTCTAAAGTATTCATACCTTCCTCCCAAACTTCTCTAGGTGGTTTCTCATCGTACGATAAAGGATTCTCAATATCAACAGGAACAACACTTCCTTGTGCATAGGCCAAATCTTGTAAAATAGTCATTTTGTTCGTCCAGCGAGCTGACATTTCTAAAGGCTAATTCATGAAACAAGACAAAATATCCATAAGATTATGTTCGTAAATGAAGGCAGATTAAACCAAAATAAAAAAATATATAATATATTTGGTAGATATAAATGAAAAATGTTAGAATTCGAATTTATTTTAAAAAGAAACGTCAACAAATAACGCTTACTCGAAAGTCACGCAAATGACAGATGACACAATAATAATAAGTATGTCAATTGTGAAGTGAGCAAATTAGTCTGGAAAGTTTTCTTTTCTTTCTGTTTTTAACTAACTATGTATATATACATAAAATATAAATTAATTGAAGATCAATGTAGACCGATTCAAAATATTCTATGAAACCCATATTTCGCTGCCATTTCTCTCGGAGAGACATAAAAAGCTCTTTAAAATATATTCAGTACTATCTTTGTATATTAAGTACCCTGTTAACGAATTCGAGATGTTGATGGGTCTTCCAGGATTTTATTAATTTAGTGTGTTTACAAACACTCGTACAGATGGTTTCTATGAAATCATTGGAAGAAGAACACCGTGCTTGATGCATCCCATTCGACGTAGCACCAAGGTCATTTTGAGAATAGTCTCGGAGGACTCCTTTTAGGAATTCGTGAAGCACTGGATAGCACCCTATCCAGATCATTCCTATGTTCCCATCGTGAACCCTTTCTTTACCACAAGCAGATTCTATGCCTCTGCAATTGTTCATGAGCGATCGCTTACCATTACGCGAACCATCAGCTCGGTTACCGCTCTAGCACAAAAAGTAAATAAGTGGTATCTACTTGAAAATATTGTATCGAGCATATAAAAATCATTCTTTCCGTTTATAAAATTAAAAAGCTATGGAATTTTTAAACAATAACTGAGGAACTAGCTATTGCTACCATGTTAATCAACAATTTAAAAAAAGAATTAAAACTCCGAAAAATAACTCAATCTCTTTATTCAAGTAAACTTTTAAAAACTTCATAAGTTTTCTATCTTTTAGATATCGTTAAACGATTTAAAACTTTTCACGAAGACAAACATTAACAGTCTACAGAAAGTCATTACTTCTCTATTTTAACAGAAAAAGTCAAGTAAACATTTTATATGTTGTGCATTTATTTTTTTTAATGTTAATGAACAATTTATATCCGAAACACGATCTTTTTATAACATATAGCACTTATTATTCCTGAAAACGATTTTTACAGAGAAGAGTCAGCAAGAAAATTAAACTTGCCGTTAAATTATAATATTTAGGTTATGTTGAAATACAGTCACAGTCTAAATTTTGTGTTAAACACAATATTAAGAATCTAAAACATTCACTTTTTAAATAATTCTCATTTAGCATTTTTGAATCGTCATAACAAAAGTTGAAGTTTTACCATTTACCACTAGTTCGGAAAATATAACCTGAATCTCTAAGTTATTACAACCACTTTCTGGTATTTTTCTATAATTTAAAATTTACCTTTATGAAGGAGCTAGCCTATTGTATAACTAAGATGACGATAATTTTATCTTTTTTGTTTACATTTGTTTAAAAAAAATCATATCTAATCTCAGATATCATTAAAACTCTTAACCGCTTTCGGGCACGGCCAATTTCTATTGAAATTATGTACGTATGCATACTCACTTAAATGTGGGAATCAAGCACGCTTCCTTAAGAATTGGGCCAGCTCACACAGGGAAGCTACAACACCCCCACAGAAGATTCGATCTACATAGTCGCACGCGCATGTTCTGTGTTTACTTTTCTGAGCGATGAATCAATATTTAAAATAGAAAATGGAATTGATTGAATATTTAAAATTGTATATTCAAAATAGCAAATTTGTCTTACATAATATTAATTTTTTTTATGTAAGACAAATTTGTTGCATAACTTCTCATTTCACAAATCTCTATGACACCACATAACACTATAGGCCTGGACTAGACACAAATTACAACATCATTACAAATAATTGCTATACTATACTTTTAAATATCGTATGGATATTTATTAACAATTCATTATACAGTATTGAGTCAATTAGTGGTAAAATATTTTATACTACTTACTTACAATATGATACAAAAAAAATATACAAAATAATTATTTCTTTCATGTTATAAATATAAATATCACCTCCATCGGAAATTCGTCTATTATAATTAACCTAAAATCTTGATGAAGGATCACTCAAAAGTTTTGAGTGATCCTTCATCAAGAATCAGGACTAGAAATCCTTCTTCTAACAATTTCATCTTTTGACTTTAAGTCCTCTTCCAGCTTTGTCCAAATATCTTGAGTGGACGCAGTTTTGTCTTTCACGCGTTTCATATACTTCTCCGACAGTTCAGTCGCATATGCGGAAGGCACATAATTTTTTATTGGTTCCACAACCAGCGGTTCGCTACCAACAGAGCTTGACGCACCAGTTTGAGTGTCTGGAGACTTTCTCGTTGCTTTTCTCTTAAATGTAATGGGTCCTAAGAACAATTGGGAAGATTTGACTTGCTCTTCGGGATCTTTTAACCATGTGTTAACTTTTTCAATCGGTTTTTTTACATTTGAACACAACCTTTCATTGTTCTCATATTCTTCACTTGATGCTGTTCTAATATTAGACATTTTGTTTCCAGTCTTATCAATATTATCACACTCACTTACTGGAGAATAATCTGGTCTTTTGAGCCATTGATTGACTTTATCAATAGAATTTTCCACATAATATGTTTGTGTTTCCTCAGCCTCACTACTTTTATTTAGGGAAAGCTGTTCAATACTTGTTTCCAATTGTTTCTTATCAGTCTTATTAAGTCTCTCATTATCACAGACCGAACATTCAAAGTATTGAGGTGATATTAAATGTGGTTTCACCTCTGAAACCTCGTCTTGTCTAGACGGTGGCGTATCCGAAAACAATTTCATTAATGTAGCAATTGCTAAATTTCTTTGCCTCTTAACTTTAACACAACTTGTTTGAGCAGTGTTGCTTATGCTAGTTCTAAGGTTTTCTTTCAATTTCTCCTTTTCATTTGGCTCAAGACTAGATATGTCTATTCTATTATCAACAGGAATCATTTCTATTTTCTTCAAATCACACAGGTGAGTATAGTTTTGATCATTGTCATTGCTTCGAGTTGAAACTCTTGTGGTATTAAAATTCTTGGTATTTTCCTTTAATTGATCTGTTGGATTTATTTTATCTTGTTTGATTTGTTTCATGTGTCCACTTACCGACGATTCAGCTGTTTTATCCATATTTGAATAAACATTAGGCAGTAATTGTGCACTAGATTTTGGTACGAAAGCCGGTACATATGGATTTAATTTACTTATGACTACAGCCTCTTGAGTAAACGTTTCTCTCGTTTTGTTGTTGTTAGACTCGTCGAGAGATGATTCATTTGTTGAATAGCCGTCAACCTGAAAACAAGAATAGTATATTGGAGAGAATAATATTTAAAAATTACTAATAAAAAAAAGTACTAATATTGTAAATTATATGTATTCGCATATTGTTTCTACGAAAAGAGTAACTAATCCTCGATGCTATTTTAGGTTTAAATAATTTCCATACAAATTTATACACAACTAATTTAATTTAAAGTTAATAATGTATTTGACATTATTAACTTAAATTTAATTGATGTAATGATAGCAAACAGTAGAGATATACGGGAATATACGAGGACGAACCACAAAATCACAAAATCGGTTATTCGAACTAACATATAAAAGCGATATGGTTGTTACATTTAATTCGCTGAATTCATTTAGCCATTAAATTCAATGAATGTACCGTGTGCAAAAATTTGCTTAATCATATATACCTTTAGTATGAGTAACATTTAGTTTACATCAGGTCTAGAGTTACGTTACCCATGCATTATTAAATTATGTATTTTATAAGTTAGCAGACTTGGGGTCCTGGCTTATTGTCACTGTTGGATATGCTTATAATAAATGAAAGTGCATAATATGCACTATATTGAATTTTTAAACTATATCGTAAATTTGGTGATCAATGGCTTTAAATGTTTAATATTTTAATATTTGGTAATACTAATATGATGTATACTACTTGTAAGACACTTGCTGAAATAATTATAATACCATGTAATGTGTATCTTAAAGTAATAAAGATTTTATTTATTTATTTAAAACACTTAAGTGCCCGGTAATCTCCACTGCTGTTGTTTTTTCTTATAATGACATTATTTAATTTTGAAATATTCAATGTTTCACAAATTTCTGTTTATCCTTATGACGAAACTTTGTTGTGCTTCACATTTCAATATATATGTGCTAACCTCACACAGAAAAAAGATATCCAACAATAAAAGCACTTTATTAGTGCATGTCACTCACTTAATATATTGTCTTCAAATTACAAGCAGCTGAGTGAAATAGGCTTATTCTTCGAAGTGTCATTATAAACATATCGCAAAAAAAGAACTGGAGTGGTACAGGAATATTTCAAGTGGACCATAAATTGTAACTTGAGTATTTGTTCATTTAACATAGACATGAGGCAATCGCTTTTAGAATGATAATGTTAAATGACAACAAATTTATTGTCTATTATTATTACAAAGGAAAAATTTATTGTCACATGACAAATTTTTCCCAATACATGAAATGCTAATAAAAAAAGGAAAAAGAAATTATATGAAGTCTCCGAAATGAAGGAATGTAGTAATGGCGAAGGAATGTAACTACATCTAATAATATCATAATATCTTCCTTCGTCATTACTACATTCCTTTTGTTAGAACTTGAACTTTTAATGCAATATATTTAAATATATAAATCCCAACTAAAAATAAGTATAACTTGCATATAGGCTGCCAATTCATATTCAATTAGTTTTATTTGAGTGACGTTTTTATAAAAACACTAGCAAACCCGGCGAATTCCGTTTCGCCACCAGATGGTTGTATGTGAAAAATGATTTTCCCGCTTTTCAGTTGAATTTTTTCCTGAATTTTCTATGCTATAAACCTCACGGTGCCCGAGACCTTTCCAACGAATGCAAAACCGTGGAAATCGGTTCGTGCGTTCGTGAGTTATAGCGTCAGGAAGGAAAACCCGACTTATTTTTATATAGTAGATTCCTATTTTTTTACACAAGTACAACTGTTCTTTTCTGATGCAAAGTTGAATATGCTTCACATATCATATATACATGAAAAACATTTGTCAATCTGATCTGGAAGAATGTGGCTATACACACTGTGATAAAATGTAATTTCTATAAAAGATAACATGAACAACAGAATAGAATTACAAAATAACGAAAACAATTTATGAAGAATGAGAATTTATTCCTAAATTATTGAAGTAATTAATTAATTAAATGGGACAAAATTTGTCAGTGCAGCTATTATGTATATGTACATAAATACTTACCAAGCGTATCAGTTCGGAGATCCCCTGCAGGTCTGGTTTATTCTCGTCCCTTATGATATATTGACCTTTTAAATTTTGCATGTCTTCAAACTCATCTGAAATTTGATAATCGAAATATTCCAAATCGTCAAGCAACTATGCAAATTAATTTTCCTTAATATACTTAAGTGTAATCCTCCTAAAGTTTTAATAGTAATGTAAAATTTATATTTTTTTTTTTGTTGTTTTCAGTTTTTTTGGTTGTTTATTTAATGAGTATTTAGTTACAAATTAAGGAGTATAAACAGCTATAATAATAATGTTTATGAGGTGCTACTCAACTAATAAATGTGGCTTTTTATCTCATTAAAGCAATAAAGAAAGCTTACAGTGGTGATTCAAAACTCTTTATACATAAATTAGTCATTTCATTATTAATTTAAGCTTTCATTATTGGTTTAAAAACAGTCATGTTTTAAAAGGTGTTATTAATTTTAATAAAAAAAAAAGATTCTTGTAATGACATAAAATGCCCTTGAAAGTGAATTATCCTATGATAAGCCATTAATAGTATTTACAGGTGAGCAGATGAAAATGTGAACTGAAATAAACCACTGTTCCCTAAATCAAATATAATAAAAAGGAATTCAGACTAAAAATGGTTGTAGATGATTATCCTCCAAATGTTCGAAAAGATAATCGATTGTTGAAACAGATGTATGGTGCATTTGCCTGATAACCCAAGAGGCCACGGAACTCCACAAAATAGATGATGATAATTGATTGCATAAGCAACTAGATGCACAATCATAATTTAAACTTGTGATCTGTTTTTCAAAGTCCTAATTGAAACAAATTTTAAAGGAAAATCCAACTTTAAGATGTTACATTTCTTTAAGGTGTATTTAATAAAAACACAAAAGAAATGGCCTAAGCTAGATCTCTAGTTAATATACACATAGCAAATTCATTTGAATGAATCAGTCTAATTTACAAGGCACCTTAACTCCACACCTGACTAAACTATAGGAGGGATGGAACTATAAAGGGATGTTTTTGGCCTTGATTGTGTATCTAGTTGTTTGAATGATCAAATTTAAAAATAAATGATTATATCAGAAATTTTCTCATTTCTACTTATTTCCTAACAAAACACAAAATAAGTATTAGGCTTACAGTTGGTTTAATAGAATTCAGCATTTTCACAGATTTAACAGAACCAAACAATGGCAAGCAAATGACTCATCCAATAACAAATAGTGACTCATCAACTAATAAAATGTCTTGTTTACTGAAATTTGAATATAGGTTAAATCTTATGATAATGACAAATAAAACCTATCAATCGTCATAGTCGAAAAATATTAAATACCTTTGTCTGTATTGTATCGCGGTTTTTGTTTTCCCACAACTACATATTTTGCGTTCAGGTCACTGACGAGCTGCCCAGATGCCCTTGCAATGTCTTGCGTTACATCTTCTATTGTATACCATTTACCAAAACTCATTTTGACACTGCAGAACAAATTATCGATATTACATTCATAATTCACTTGTATTGGGCAGGCTTTTATATGTTGCAAGATGATTAATTTAATCCAAAGACTATTGTATATATACTGCTAATCTAATCCGCTTTTTGCTAGTAGGTTTTTGTGAAAAAGTTAAAACTTACGGTTGTAGAATACGTTTAAATAAACGTGTCTTTAATTTCAGTGGAGCATAGAATCCCCTTCACCATAATATTTAACATTTACTCAAATCCACAAATATAATCGGCCACTTCAGGAATTTCAGTTAAAATTTAAAACATGTTGCAATTTTAAACCATGTGAAACTGAAGAAGAAAAATTACATTACGCGAAGAAGATAGAAAATCAACGAACGTACCTTTAATGAGACTGCCGTATTATTATGCTACTCTTTGGAGACTGCGATTCTTGTGGACGTTTTTAAGTCTCACATTCGCCCACAGATAAAGATCTAGTTACCACATGGAACATTCATCCATTCCTGTTTTTAATTTTTTGTATTGTCATAGGCACAGAAAAACAAAGAGACAAAGAGTAGTGCCTCATATAATAATAACTAAGAATTAATTACAATGTTACTGGCCGTATGTCATATGTCATTGCATTTTTCAGTTGGTCATAGACAATACATGCATTCTTCTATTCTACATTAAACATCTGTGGTAAGAACAGTGTTCGCTGTAACTAGTTGTTAATCTGTGGTTATAACAGGCGACTCCTGCGCGGCACATTTACATTACTACTTACTACATTACACTAAATTTGGTCGTCACTAAATTTAGAAAAGTGTAATAACATTCTGCGAGTTAGCATCCTTAATTTAGAAGACAGGATTTTTTTTGACGGACTGAATTCTTGAGAAGCCTAATTAGAAATGCATTTAGAAAGGGGTTATCGCATTATTTACTTAAAACGTGACTTTAAATACTCATGCTTGACATCGATTAGGTTGGTACTAGATACTTGCAAAGATGTTAGAGTGTAGGTTAATAACTAGACTGCACCAAAAATATTTGTTTTGATAAAATTAGAGCTATTCATTAGTACAAGTAGTAGTCAAGCATCACTATAATATCTATCAGGATTTACACGCTCCTCTTTCATGTAATTTGTACTATTTTTTTAGCCATGGATAGAACATTTGTTCTATCTAAATCTATGTTTCATTAGAATGAGACACACTACCACCGGGAACCACTACCCTCTCACTCAGGTTTCGGACCGGAATGACGCCGACTGTGTTACGACTGTGTAGTATCACAGTCTACTTAACGTCTTGGGGTACTAACTAGTAATTATTATTAAATGCTTTACGCCCTAATGGCATTCAACCCCTTTTACAATTTTTAAAAAGTACGGTATGACCTTTCCCAAGTTCAGCTCCATCTTCAACCGATTTTGATGAAATATGGTATTTCATCAAAATCGGTTCAGTGGTTTAGGTATGGAAGCGTAACAGACATATAGACAGCGTTACTGTCGCATTTATATTGGAAGGAATTACCTAGAACCGAAGTCTATTATTTGTTCATTGTTGTCTCTTGTCAGTGACTCAGTTGTCATATCACAGATGTCAGTTGTCAGCATAGATTTTACACTTATTTGTTGGTAGTTATCACTTTCTTTAACGACTTGCGAATATTGAAGAATTTGGAGTGTAAACTGTAAATATTTTTCATAAAAAAATCGATTCAGTTCTTTCTCCTTCGCTGAATTGGGAAAATTTTTTAAAATCTTAAATTGACTTGCATTTAGTTTCTATTCTTATTGGATTTATTTCAATCATATTGATAACACTATGTACTTGGATTGAATAGTGTTTTAATTAATTTAAAATTATTACTGGACACAATGAGTGATGAAAAGCCATCTGAAGAGCAAGCTCAAACCGAGTCCCAAGCAGAATCTTTGAAAGAAGACCAGAAGGATAACGGCGATAGTGTCAAATCCGATAAAGTTAAAGGTATATTAAAATGACTATGTAATTTTCCAGTTCAAACCCTGCTCTACCTTCGTAGGTTTTGACTATGAAGGAGCAGGGAAACTACATGGCAATTTCAAGTTATTTGATTAGATTTGAATGTGAATAACAAAACCAAATTATTAATTTGTTGATGACACATCCAAGTCACTTGCCTGTAAACGTAACACAACAAGCAACAATATATAAGAAAAAATATTGTTGATTAAAATTTATGCACATCAGCAAAATCTGGAAAGTAGCTTTCTGTCCGCATAGAAATGATATTCCCGTGGACATTGGATGTTTCACCATAGTAAAAAGTACCCTGAGACACTAGCCTGTTATCTATTTCCAAACATGAAATTCGCATCAAGATATGGCTCCCTTGTAATATGAAATATACAGAGAAACAAAAAAGCGCACAAAAATTTATAATTTCTGTTTTATTCATAAATAATATATATTTGATGATTCATAACTTTTCTAAATCAAACTTTTGAAAATATTAATTAAATTATTAAAAATATTACATCCGTTTAGCTGGGGTATATTCTAAAAACAAAATTGTTAAAATAGTTGTGGAAAATTATTATTAAATTAGGCCCAATGTTGTCAAATTATTAAGTTTAGAAGTAATAAAACATTATTTTATGATATGAACCACCCACATTTCAAATCAAATTATTCTTGTTATAAAGAGAGAAATACTATAGAAAAACTATTTTCGCAATAATAAGTTTTGATTTGTATAGTTCGTTTTCACAACAAAGTCATTTACCAAAAGATAACCAACTTTTGTTGGATTGGTAAAAGCATTCTCCAATAAACTTAACATGTTCAAATGCCTCATCAATTTAATAAATACAATTAATATTTTGCAATAATGACTTTTTCCAGTTGATATATTATTAAAAGCAACTGGTAATGCTCCAATCATGAAAAAGAAGAAATGGGCAGTGGATGCTGAAAAGCCTATTGGTTGGATTATGGAGTTTGTTAAAAAGTATCTGAAACTTGAGCCTGATGAAAAACTAGTGAGTGAATAACCCTTGTTGTATCATGTACAACTTCATGTTTGAAAAAATTTTGTTGTCTTGTTTGGTGACTTTTACTCAAAAACTACTCAAGCAGCTTAAATATTTATTCTGATGATAAACAGCTACATCTTATTTAAACCTAAACATTTTTACACAATTTTGCTCCCAAAGAAAATACCTTTTGATTATGCAAGTTATGTGTGTTCAACAGATTCCTATAAATTTAAGTGTCACTGGTGGCTTTATAAAAATTTGATTTAGAAATATTTTTTCTAACTAATGTAAAGATATTCATGGTATTTAATAACAGTTATATTATAAATTGTTAATTGCCTTCATACAAATGAAACTTAATGAATTACAAATGAAACTTAATTTTTAGTTTTATAGCATTGAAATGCTTTATAAATGAGAAATTTTTAAAGAATAGAAAAAATTTGATCACGAGG
>NC_052116.1:7982280-7991613 GCF_012273895.1 Zerene cesonia | reverse complement strand
TACGGTTAGGCAAGATACGCAGGTTCGAATCCTGCCTCGTGATCAAATTTTTTCTATTCTTTAAAAATTTCTCAAATGAAACTTAATTAATGAAACTTAGCTAATCGCACACTGTCCAGTTTGTGTGACTTGCAAGGTAGGATACCAAGAGGACTTTCAAAAAAACTTAAAAATATGTTTTTCATTCCAGTTTTTATATGTCAATCAAACATTTGCACCATCTCCAGATCAAATTATCAAGAATTTGTATGAGTGCTTTGGGACAGACGGAAAGTTAGTGCTACACTATTGTAAGAGCCAGGCTTGGGGATGAATGGACCTCTACAAGTTTAAATGAACCAAAGCTAAAAGTAAGAAATTATTAAAAAACTAAGAGCACTTTGTACTTTTGTAAACTCACTCCGCACAGGTGGGGAAATGTTTAAATTTATACCTACTGGATTGTGTTGATTTTTTTAAAATTTGAATTTATAATAGTTTTACCATAGTTCTTCATGTTTTGAAATTGTATGTAAGTAAATTGAATATCAATAACAGTTATGCTTAACAATCAATGTGCAATTGGAATGAAGGTTGAATAAAAATACAAATTTTACACCAAACGATATGTGTTAAGTTTAAAAAAAATACATTGTCGTCATTGTATAATGTTGTCGAAAGAATCTTAAACTGTGTAACGATTCCTTCGAAAACTGAGCTGGTCATTAGATAAGGATAGTAAAAAAAGGATTATTTTATATAAAATGTAATAAATAATAATTATTGATACACATGCAGTCTTTTCTTATCTCTCAGACTATTCGATATCACTTTTTATCCCCACTCCCGCTGACGAATTCTTTGCTTGTCGTCCGAGTTGGTAAATTGTCTGAAAGTAGAAGAAGTAGAAGTTTTTTAATATATTCCATATACCTATAGTATTATAGGTAAAAAGGATGTAACTTACTTATTCCCACCACACTAGGGAACAGGGGATGACATAGCTTATCTTAATAAATAAAAATCAAGTATCATGATGTATGTTCCTAATGAACTCTTTACCAACTCAACCGATTTTGATGATTTTGGCATTTTATGTGTAATTTGGTCTAATTTAAGAAATAGGATACTTTTTATTTCGATTAATTATCCCAATAATTTATAATTAATAATAAATTTACCCACAGCCACAGCAACGCGTGGCCGGGTATGCCAATCTATTATATAACCCACCCATTATATGTACAGTTAAATAAGTACATACTTATTTCTGCCTAGCTCTCCGCGCGCGGCTTCACGGAATGAGTTGTTCATTTTAATACCATCAAAAAAGTGCCCATGTCGCAATCTAAAGAAAGACAAATAACACACATGCACATATTTGTTTCATACAACATAAGGATGTTCCCAGAACAATTACCGGGCGGTCTACAGCACTTGTTGGTTTTGGGTGTGGTCTTCTTACTTGCGTCGCTGGCGTTGGAGCGTGCCGTGTCGCACGGACAACACGAGTGCACGCTACTGCGTGTCGTATCCATTGCTTCTATCTTCTCTGTCTGTTAAAAAAAGTTATTTTTGAGATGACATGAAATAGGCATGAAATAAAACTTTTAAATGCTTTTTGTAGTAATAACTATAAAATATATGAGAATTTTATATGCTTTTTTAAAGCGAATACTTCCGACATTAAGAGAAAGGGGTATATCGTCCGTCTCACTCCTGCAATTGCATGCGCGAGAGAAACAGATAGAGTGCCTTACTATTTCTATGGATGAAAAAAATATTTCAATTATGTATATGAAAATTATTAATTTGATATAATAAATTGAGGTTCACTTTAGAAGGTGCAGCGGGTATCTTGTGTTGTCTATCACCAGCCGCTTTCTGCGTCGGTTTCTCGTCGAGGGGTAATCTCAACTCTTCTTGTAGTGTTTTAGGAGACTCCTGCACACTGCGCTTGCCTGACGGCGGTTTCTCTTTTTGGATGTATTGCTGCAATATGAGAAGCTATTATAAATTCCACAAGAATTTGTTGGTACGTTCCACAGAACAGATAAAGGAGGTGAGAAAGGAAATAATTCCTGATTTACATAAGAACGCGTGTCGCCGCTATTCTGTCAATATTTAAATCCACCACACTACTTGATACTAGCGACTGAACGCAATAAACGTATCATAGTGCGTGTGCAATCGCTCGCTTAGTACAAAAAGGTATCTATGTATTGCAATCAAAGTTTTACCCATAAGTTACCGAAAGAAATAGCCAAAAGTAAACGTCATTAACTATTCTGTCATCATGCCAATAAAATGCATCTGTTTTTTTTTCTTTCTAATCAATTTACTTATTTTTTATGGAAATGATTAAAACAGCATACAAAAATTGTTGCCATCTCTCAATCAGGCAGGTATATTTTTATTATTAAGTTACAACATGTTTTTTTTATTATAAATACACATATATGTCCTGTGGTGATGGTGATGATACCCACCTCCGGCACTTTCCATATGATAATGCTGCCGGCTGCGCAACAGCTGACGATGTGCGCGGCGTCCGGACTGAACCGGCAGCACGTCACCGCGCCCGCGTGCCCCAGCCCCGTGTGCGTGTATATACCCTCCTGGTACTTCCATAGCTGATAATGATAATAGTTCATTCATTGCATAAACTCATATACATAAACGAACATGGTATACATTAACGTTTATGCTATCGAACAATCTTGTCCTTACTATATAGAAATAACCTGTTTCTTTGTTCTTGTTTATAATATCACAATGTCAGAAATTCATTTATATTATAAAATACAATGTTCCAATAGCCTTAGAATAAGATATGTTTAAAAAAAGATAACAACTCTTTCTTAATAGGCCGCCTGTATCATCACTAGGACTCCTGTGGAGGTCCTTAACAGTATTTATACAAGTAATTTACCAAAAATTACAACTCTTCCATAAGAGGCCAGTAGTACCGTCACAAGGGCTGGTGAAGGATTATAGATTTTAAGTTGGTGTTCACTCACTAATAGGCGACCGACCAGTTCGTTTGTCCCCTTTTTTTATAAAAAAATATTCTTTATGACATAGGGAAAAGGAGCTGGTGGTTCACCTCATGATTTAGAAAACAGAAAATAAATAATTTAACATAGTTTTTTGTTAAAAATAATTACTGTCTTTACTTACCTTCACCATTTGATCATTTCCCCCAGTGACGAACAGTTCACCGTTTTGGGTGATGTGAACCCCGTTGATTGCGCCGACTTTACTAGCTTCCAGCTGCAGCAATAATATCAAATAATAATTATTAAAGAAATAAGTCACATTTACATATCATCGAATCGAAAAGGTATAACAATATGCTGACATCCAGCCCACCATGACTGTTTGATTTAAGGCCTGCTTTGAACACTGCTATCACAGCTCTTACGTGATGACTTCCTGCACATAGTATATTATAGGGATGAAGTTTGCTAGTTTTCCCTAGCTAGGCTCAATCTAAAACTGTGGGATATCGAAAAACGCTGAAAGTTGTCACGCGGCCGATTTTGATGAGAACTAAAACTACATAATCAGACATTTGGAAAATCGACATTCGTAGCTCCACACAACCTGATTATTTTGAAAAAAAAAAACACATGCTATATAATAATACAGGGTGAGTTTTTTTGTAATGTTAGGTACCATTCGCTAACTAAAACCTAAATCCTTCTGCTTATAAAGCGGTCCGCCAATGTCGCTCCCCCCTCCTTCCCTTCCAACGCCAAAACATTGCCTGCCCTTCACAGACCGGGTACAGTACGCATCTCTCGAGGTTCCCGCTGCCCGTCTCGCAGTACCCATTAAAAGCCGTTAGTGCTAACAAGTGCTAACTTACCCCCCCGCCCCCCGAAGCCATAAGCCGGGCACTGTACGCACCTCTCTAGCGAGGTTCCCGCTGCCGGTCTCCCAGTAGGCGACGCGTCGGTCCGTCCCGCCGGTCAGCAGCTGGCAGCCGCGGGGCTCGAAGCACACGCACATGAACAGCGTGTTCGCGTACATCACCTGGCGCCGCGAGAGGGAGCTGCGGGTATGTGTGCGTGTGGGTAATGAGACTTTAATGTATGCTATAGGACTTGTATATGGAACACCCAGTACCCACAACGCCGAATATAGGCCACGAATATTGTGACAATGCCAATGATAATATATACAAAACCGAGTGAGTGTCGTACTATGTTTCGTCCTGGGAGTGAGGGAGCAGGAGGCCCGTTTCCTTTCTTTGGATGGAAGGAATTTCTTTCTTTGAAAGGACATGACATCCTTTCTTTACTCTTCCCAGTCTATTACTTTTTTCCAGTCGTCAATCCTATCGCATCCCTTACCTCTTAACAGCGAGCAGCGAATCCGCAGAGGCACAACCACTGCGAATGTTCATGGGCGATGGTGATCGCTTACCATCAGGCGACCAGCTCGGTGAGCCGCTATGAAATAATAAAAAAATCGTGCGGTATAGGGGTGTAAACTTATAATGAGAAAATATGTAAAAGTGTAAACTATGACAACGCTACACTCAATTTATAAGGAGTAGTTTGAAAAAAGTTGTCATGCATTATAATTTTGATACAGTCTACGATCAGTCAGTTGGGAAAAATTTTTAAATTGATAATGTACTTAAATGAATAGTACTATTCGACAGATATCAAGTCTATAAGTAAAACTGTTGAACTGTTTAATTTATTTAATGATCTTTCCCCTTTTAATTCTATGTTATTTGATAAAATGTCGTATAATAATACAAATTAGCTAGTAGCTTATATACCATCTCTTACACTAAATAGAAAAAAAAAACATACAAAGAAAGAAGAAAGAAAGAAAGAAAAATATTTATGTAGACACAGACATACACACACACAACAGATCATAACAGAAAACAGAAGCATACAATAAATCAAAAAAAAAATAAGAGAAAAAAAAGAAACATAAAATTTAACCGCTACACTTAACAATTATGTGTGACTGCGTGTGCCAAAAAGGGATGCCACTCAGGAAACCTGAGGCTTAACGCCTCAGCTCTGATTTTCAGTGGTACTCTTTCAACAACGTATATGGAAACTGAATAAGATGCAATGACTCACACGAGGTCCCATATAATGCAGGAGCCGTCGGTCCCCGCGCTCACCGCCTCCATATCATTGGGCGACACTTGTATAGCTGATACGGGACTTTTGTGCTCTTTCAGAACTTTCTTCAGACTTTGACACTCGGGTTTTATGTCCCAGAGGCGAACCTAGTGGTATAAACGATACATAGTATAAAGTAAAAAGCGGATCCAAGTGTTAAAGTTATATAAAAAAATGAAATCGAATACGCGTCTTTGCGGGGTTTAAAATTATTTCAAATTTGGTAAAATAATTTAATTAGCAAAATTCCAGTTTAATTGCATTCAATGTTTGAAAGCATTAAAAATGAAACGTTAAAATTTCATTAAGAAATAATTTCAATACATGTAATTATGTTTCTTTAAAATACCGTCTTGTGTTATCATTAAATATTTATCATTACATAAAGGAATCCGTAAATAAATTCATAAAAGTCATTAGCTATTTGTTTTATATAATGTCTGTTGTACATTTTCGACTTACCTGACCCTCACAACCTCCAGATATGAGCGTCCGGCCATCATGTGTCATATCAAGGGCTGAAGCGCCTTTATTGTGCGTGTTAAAGATGCAATAAATTAATCTACCAGTCAATGGAGTAAAAGCTCGGATATTACCATCGTTCCATCCTAGAAAGAACAATAAAATTTTTATAATATGTAACACATATTATGTCGAGTACCCAATTTCTTACATTATCACAACATGCTTTAACTCTCACTGTAGATAAAAACACGCTTCATTTTATTTAACCAACATCCCTTTAAATTTATATAATAAATTAATGTCTAACTGTTAACACTAAGTACTGACAATTTAAGACCAGTTATAGATATAAAGTCGCTGTTAGCCTAACATAATTACACTCGGAAAAAGTCACTATAGTATTTGCACTTATTATTCTATGACTAGAGTTTTACCATCTATTTTATAATGTATAATGAAAATAATAGAGTTGTGCTAATTAAATAAGAAATGATTCTATCGTGTTACGTTACAAAATTTATTTTGAAATTATTTAACTGCGCCCCGCGGTTTCACCCGCGTGGTCGTGGTAAGATACATTCACTTATCTACATATGTATATATTTGTAAGGTTATTTATGTGTTCACAATAAGATTTAATTAAGATTTAAAATGGCCACTCAGACAGCGACAACACCCCACGCCCCTTTGCAAGCAAAGGGATGAACGATCATCGAGGACTAGAAACAATCAGATTCTGTCCACCTCACGCTCAGGGTGCCGCGCCACATCTCCTCATCGTGACTGGTCTGATCCTACATAATGTAAGAGTTCTCGTGAAGAGCTTACTATAGAAATGATCCTATGAAGTAAGGTCTTGCTGTTGAAACGAACTACGAAGTTTAACATTACTTGAGAAAAAAACTTGCTAGCGCGTGTGTGGCGTCGTTATTAAATTAGTAGAGACATCTAGCGCGATTTTCAGAAGACATGTACATCATGAACTCTGTGATTACTCTTTATTAACACGCCATCTAGCGAAAAATAATAATAATATTGCTACGACTAGAATGAATGTGTTAACATAGTTGCAATGAAGAATGAATGATAGTGATTTAATGTATATGTAAATAGATAGAGCGATCCAAGAGGAAGGTTTATATGTATGATATTAACATCTTTTACTGCGAATTTTATGCATGCGAAGCCGCGGACAAGAGCTAGTAAAATTATAAGCTAGAATAATTTACACAATTTTTGTACTTCAATTGCTGGATAATACCAAATGTCACACACCTGAAACAATAGACTTTCCGTCGCTAGAGAACAGAACAGAGGAACATATGAAGTTAGGTACGACGACGCGTAGCAACTCCTGCGCAGTCTTAACGCACCACACGCGCACGTCGCCCGCCCCGGCGGTCGCGAACACGCCCGACATTCCCCTGACAAATACATAAACTGCTTTAAAAATATTCTAACCTTATAGAACTAATAACATAATATATATGAATATTAGTATGTTTGTCTGTGTTTTATGTGGCAATTGAACGATGTTATGATATGATTTTCGTGTATAGAGATAGGGTATACGATTTTAGCCTAGCATGCTTATTTATGAATGGCTGATATTGAAATCGAGATTTCGTATAAGATTTAATCCATTGTAAAAGCATTGAACACTCAAGTTTGTAACGTTTTACACAAAAGCCACAGGAACAATTTCATAAATTGACCATTAGAAACCTGCAATATCACTGAGTGACATGGCTCTATATGGCATACGAAAATACGAATTATGTATGAATCACCTCGGAAACGCAATATCGTTAATAGCACATCTATGACACGTCACAACCAGTGTCGGTTCAAAGGTTTGAACATTGATTGCGTATATTTCACTCGTCCTGGTTCCAGCCAATAGCAATCGCTTGTCGCCTCGCAGCTGCGGAGTCTCCATCAGTTCCAGAGATGTTATGCTTCCATTAAGTTTTGTTGATTTTAGCTGAAACAATACAGCGATACTTTCGGTGTTATGTAAAATTTGTATAAACATTCCGAGAGCTCTCGTCCTTACGCGAAAAAGCGCCTATTTATTTGTGTTCTTTTGGATACGGTTTTGAATAGTGTACGGTATAAAAAGTACTAGCTACTATTGCGACAATTAGTTGTGAACTTACAGCTCTATAATATGGCTTATTCGGGTCGAGAATCTTTCCTTTCGGGAAATCTCCCTTCCAATTTATTTCATCCAAAATGTCTATTGTACCATCCCCTGATCCCACGATTAAACATCCATCATCCATGATCATTATTGTTTCTATTCCTGTAAAAAGTTCACAAAGTAAGACATATTTTCATACATGTCTGAAGTATGGATTTTGCTATTTATTTTTATAAATACTAGCTCTGCCGCGTGGGTTCTCCGGACAAAAGGAAGTATTCCTATATCTTAAGTGTTATTCTAATACATAAGGTACGTAACTGTCAAGTTTCATTGAAATCTATTAAGTGGTTTTCGCGTGAAAGGGCTACAAACACAGGTACATACATCTCCACATACTTATGTCCAGTACTTATTATTCTGTGCTTATACGTCGTTAGTGCACGCTGTAGATGAGGAATTACATTAGAATTGCTTCAGCAATTACTAGTTAATTTTTGGAATTATGTACCGAACATAACGTCTTCTGATATATTTACCGAGACTGTAACAGAGGGACTCCGGCCGCTTCCCTTTCTTCCAAGGTCCGCATTTAGCCAGGCATCCGAGGAATGTCGGCTTGCAATTGGCGACATCCACCATTGGATCCGGAGGGTAATTTATAGAAAACTTTATCATGTCACCTGAACTGGAAATATAACAATGTGTTGTTATTTACAACTTTTATGAGAGTGTTTATAACTACCGGTATGTGACTATTATCCTACTTCCTACTTATATCCTACTAATATTATAAATGCGAAAGTTTGTAAGGACGTGTGTGTGTTTGTTGCTCTTTCACCAAAAAACTACTGAACCGATTGCAATGAAATTTGGTACGTAGACAGCTGGACAACTGGAATAACGTATAGGCAACTTTTTATCCCGATATTCCTACGTGAAACCGCGGGGCGCAGCTAGTTTAAAATAAAATCATACAAGTCTACTCTAGTTACTACTAGTACTACGCCGGACTTTGAGTCTAGGTGATGTACCGGGAAAAACTAAAAGAGTCATTCTTTGCCGGTGATGCATCTAGTAGGTGTAGCACACTTTCTTCACATTTTTAATTATATTATTTATAATATGCCACTATTACAAAATAACAAAATTGTTATTAATAAAATTATAAGAAATGATCTTACGTAGTGCCAGCAATCCCATAGGAATCGTCCTGGCTGATGGCAATGCAACGCACAGTTCTACGCAACTTGCCGAGCGAAACGTCGACGACATCCAAATTCTTACTTGCCGCACGTATGTTCCAGACACGGAGATTTGCTATATGAATTATTTGTTTGAATCATAAACATCTTCATATAACCAATAATAAACAATAGAATATCGCTCGTATTGAGTAATAGTGGTAGGAATGTAGCTCATGATGAAAGAATTATTAAAACAGTCCCATTTGTTTTTAAATTGAATAATAACAAAGAATAAATTAACTGACAAGCAGTTAGCCCGATGTTGACGACCCACATATCTCGCAGTGATAGAGAACTCATACAAAGTATTAATATGAAATATTCATTTCAAGATATTGCCCTA
>NC_052116.1:7943718-7981280 GCF_012273895.1 Zerene cesonia | reverse complement strand
AATAAATAAGATACTCACAGTCCCCACCAGTAACAAAAGAATTAACCCTCAGCGTCAACGCAGTGAGCGTCATAGCGTCTCCCGTGGTGAGCCGCGCGGCTGCCGCCGTGCCCGTGGCGGCGCCGGCGACGCAGTCCCAAAGCACTACGCACCCATCGTCCCGACCGCCCAGGGATATCATGTAGCGCTCGTCTGACGAGAACGTTAGAGCTTCCACGCGTACCTAGGTTTATTGAGGAAGGCATTACATCGTAAAATTACGATCCGTAACATACTGCATAGAATTTTATGCATATTTTTTGGTAAATATTATCAAATGATTTTTATTCGGCGACATATACAAAGGAAATAATGAAAATTTTACGAAATTCGATCGAATGCTATATACATTTACTTGACTCATTGACATGATACATTAGTATACATTTACTGAACTCCCACATTAAATTTCTTAAACTTCTAAACGGAGTGCAAAAAAATGCTTACAATTGTGGGTATTGGGAACATAAATGTAAATTCATACCTTATGCAATTCATGGGTACCCAGCACTACTCTTTTCTGAAAATCCCACACTTTGGCAGACGCCTTGAAACCTATATGGTTAATCTGTCCAGATCCCACATAGGTTCCTTTGGGAGACACGGCCACGGTAGATACGCTATTGGTGTGACCACTGAGGAAATGCATTTTCTTTGTCTTCCACTCTTGGATGCACACCTTATTGCCCATTGGATATACGATATGTTCACCATTTGGATGTACTTTCAGGCTTCTAATAGCAGAACCTGTAATAGAATAATAGAAATAGGCAATCATTTATGAATCCATTTCATTTAACTACAAAATGATACCTATTTCTTTGTAGTTAAATGAAATGGATTAATAAAACATTGCCTGAAGTTTTGTTATATTCAACTGTATCGATCGTACATATTATAGAAACATCCATAATACTCTTTGCAAGCAGGAATGTAAATAGAATAATAAGAATATGAAGGAATCTAATTCTTACCATCAAAACCTATAATAGCGTAAGGTTCAAGATTTTTAACATCCATACTTCTTATCTAATATATTAAACACGTAATTATAAAAAATATATATTTTAAATCAATGTAATAAAAATTGTTTTGGCTGCTGTAGTTAATAGTATTGCAAAAACAAACCCGTTGCTAGGATACCAAAATCGAATGTACCCATTTGCCCGTGTCTGTTGTTCACAGACACTTTTTTGGTTTTATGAATATTTTGATTAATTTTGTTCGTATGACCTAATTATAGTAAGAGTGCGTATTCTTTTTTACTCTAATGTGATAAAGTTTAAAAGGGATCAAATAATTTCATTCTTCAAGGGGCACCAACGCTCTTGTGAGGATATGACTCCAGATTCTAAAATGGGATCAAGTAACCAATTTCCTCCTGATCAATTTCAAGTAATCGAAAGAATAATGCTAATTGGTTGAAAACCTATGGAGTTATCAAGTAGCAAAAAAATAATAGTCAATTTAAAACATCCCTCATTCTTGAGAATGTTGATTATATTTATTTCATTGCTTTATATTTCACATTATATATCTATAGTCTGTATATTATTCTACAGAAAATTTCGTACCTATGCTGAAATTATATTAATTGACACTATTGCGAAATTGAACATATTTTTTTACTTATAACTTATTCAGTGAGATTTTTTTTGATTTATTAGAATTTAATTTATCAAACAACTTTTTTTTCAACAATAATTTGTAGAACTATAAATAACTAGGACTTAAATAGGGAAAAACAAAAACAACACAACATGTAATATATTCATTTAATTCATATTTTAATAAAACAAACAAATTATAACTCCAATTCCCAAGTAGACAAGAGAGCAGACCGCTAGTTCATAATATAAAAACGGACAAAAAAATTTTGCATATCAAGATTTTATATTTCCAGAAAATTCTGTTCAATTTTGTTTTCCAAAAATATATCAACTATATTTATGACATATTCTAGAAATTGACCGATCGATAGTCAGATACATCGTGAAGGTAAGTATACAGAGAAAAGATTGAAGAAATGTGGGGTGTTACTGATTAACATAAGACTATAAAATATTTTGAAGGTTACCCTTATTGTGGCAAATTTGCATTAAAAAAATTGGGTATTTTATGCCTAAGTAAAGATGTTATTAAGCTTTCAATAATTTTTCTCGGGTGGCATACTACTTTAACCTTCAGTCATGCAATTTACATATATTTTCATCAGATAATCTAATGTCATGTACACATAATTAACACGTTTATATAATTTAATTTCTTGTAGACTTCATCTTCTTCCCAAACATCTGCGTCGCACATCCTTAGCTTTATCATCTATTTGTTCTTTCGCTACTTCTGCCAGTCTTTTAATTTCATTTATCATATATTGTTTGATTATTGATAAATACTCTGCAAGCTGTAATATAAAAAAAAAAATTAAGATTTCAATGTTTAAGTGTGTGACGATAATGTCTACTTAAAAATTGTATAATACATGTAAATAACTGAATTTTTGTGTCTATTGTGTGTGGGCAGCAAATATCAATCTAATCTGTGGAAGTTGAGACAAAGGTGACTTCTCAGCATATAAAATTAAATCCATATAATGCTGTAAACAACAATTTACCAATAAATCATCTTCTTTCTTGCCAAGTTGTACAAAAGCACATTTTGCTGCATGGCTCTTATGTTCTGCCCAAGGATCATCATTTGGCTCCCAACCATCAAGTTCTTTACCGCATAGAAAACACTTGGCGGCGTCTGCATCATCATCTCCCGTCGCTACTGAATAAAAGCCTGCTTCAGCCATATTACGGACGTTACATTTAAAGTTATCACTGAATGGCCATGCTTTAAATGTTTTGACACGTTCCTCCACTAAAAACAAAGACGGACTATCTAGCTCTTGCATTATATCGATATAGTAATACTTATTTTTATAAATACAAACAACGTAAGCACACACAGTTGCCTTGTATTTTCAATAAGTCGTTAATTCAAAATGTCTACTTTGAAATTTTGAGATATGACAGTGTCATAGGTATTTAACACCACAGATTAATATATTATTAAATAATTCACACAGTGTATACATTCATAGATGTTCAGCTGCAACACGAAGCACAGATAAATAAGGCACTTGTCATTGTCAATTTACATACGGTCGGCTGTTCCTTCCATTCTGTCTTCTAACTAGATTTAAAGAATTATGAAATATTCTTAAAAAAAAAGTTTTGTTGTTTTTGAAATACAAGCCATTCTTTAATTTTTTTACACATAAGTAATATACGTATTTGGCAATATTTTTTTAACGGTTCAAACACTCATGGTTTACTTCATACTTTCAAAGTCACTTCATTCACTCATCGTTCAAATTTCGAGCAAACTTTGACTGTCTGCTATTGGTGTTTGCGATTGCATAGTATTGCGGTCTGCGATTTGGGTGTTCGATTTAGAAAGTAAATTCGTGCTTTTTATGACAAAAACCCTATTTTAAAACTAATATTTACACGTTTTTATATAAAAAGTAAATAAATATATACACTACGGTACAAATTAATAAGCAATAGTGAATTAAAAGTATTCACGTATAATCGAAACAAGTGCCTAAACGTTTTTACAATTCTTTTGTTATTTTTAATAATTATAATAGGCTCTCAGTAACTTTATTGAGTGTTTAAGTGTTTTGAACTGGTATTGCGATGGTCCGAGCTGTTTTCTAGCATCGTCCAGTGCTATATAACGTTTTGGTAAGTGATATTTTCCATAATTGCTCTTTTTATATAAGTGTCACCAGAATATCACCTTGCCTTGAGAATATATTGAATTAGCATTAACATTATTGTCATTGGATATACTATTTACGCTCGTGCAAAAGCAGTTTATTTTTAAATACAATTTAATGCCATTTAAATAACAATAAGAAACCAAAACATGCTTTTTGGTTATGAAACGCGTAATCGTAATTCGTAAATATGAAAGGACTACTTAATCGTTTTGTAAATGAGAACACTATGGCAAAATAAAAGTAACTTTTCTCTGCATTATAATAACTTCGTGGATTAAATATGATTATTTTATAAAGTTTCGCATTTAATTTGTAATCAATAGAAGTAAGCATTAAACTTTATTTGATTTAACATTCGTATAAAGGTGGTCATGATAAAATTGACTGCATTGCAGGCAAATAAATTAATGTTTGTAAGAGAGAAAAAGTAAATATCATCAAATAATTCTTTAGAGTTTAGATATTGTTTAATTGTTTATTATTGTAAAAAAGAATCTCTATTATAGAAAAAAAATCTGTTAAAATAATAAGTATTACAAGCTGATGACCAAGGAAAGTATGCTCAAGAAATTAATTTGTATTTCATGAGTAATACTGAAGTCCAAATTTTCAAAAATCATTTTTATGAAACAAGTACAGATAATTTATCTATATTAATTACTTCATTATTTTTTGTTGATCCGCATCAAATAAATTAAACATTTTTCTTATTTAAATATCATGTATGAAATGTTTTAATTTTTAAGTTAATGTAAGAGACATTATTATAACAACACTAGTTTTCTGCTCCCAGCTTCAATTATAGGAACAAAGTAAATGAATTACCATAGGAACAAAATGTTTCACAGTGGTAAACAAACAAAAGTGGTGAGCAGCCTATATCTCTTTCTAGCCTCTGAACTAGACTCAAAAGTTCCTGCGTCGCAACATGAAAGAAAGAGACAAAGAAACACAGTTTGGCATTTAATAAATATACCTGTTAGGATATTGTTTAGTTAGAGCATATTGTTGTGGAAATGAGTGGAAGGAGTTTCAAAATTAAACAATGAACCTAATAAATATATTTGACATCTGAATCGGGCTATCTAAGGAGGAGCAATATACAGTACTAAGTTTACAACTACTAACAGTGTTTAATTTTAATATTCAAAATTCTGTACTAAATTTTTACTTACAAGAACAATTTTATCCTGAGATACTGCTCTTGAAATTCTTTGTACTTCTTGTGTTGTGATACAGTTGGTATGACAAGGCTACAGGCAGATGCAATTAGAAAATTGAAGGGGCACAATAGAGCAATCTAAAAACTTCAGGGAAGTGAGCATAGGAAACCTTAAATTACATCCTGGCTTGTCACAAAATAGGCTATATGCACAGTGATGTGATTCATAGCAATAGATAGAAGAGTAGTGTGCTATCATGTTATATGTAAAAACAATATAAAATGACAATTCGAAAGTAGTAAAGAAGTATTATAAGTATATTTAATTGAATAAATAAATGTTTGAATCATATTTGAATAATGATATAAATAATACTTTTGTGCAAAAATTCTCAAGTTCTTGTACTGTTTATCTATTTTTCCCCCAGTGAAATTTTAAAAATTTGCCAAGCGATAGACTTTTTTTCCTACGAAATCGTGTTTCTTGGTGGAAACATTGTCATCTTTCCATGTACTTTTATCCTGAATCTCCAAATTGGATTAGAATGTTCGTCAAAATTAATATTATCGAAAGCCGCAGCGTTTCGTTGTGAAATATTAGTTTCTAGGTCATAAAAAATAACAACTACAGTTGAGTGCGTAAAGTTCTTCACGGTTCCGTGTAGCGGAAGGAAAACTTTTAGAACGAAGTTGAACTAAATTCAATATTAATCCAGAACGGCATTGAAGTAAGGATTTCCGGGATAGGCCGGGATCGATGCGGTGCCCGCACTGCGGCGCTTTCTTCCCATTTTACTGCTTTAGCATTATTACTATGGAATAAGGTGTTGGTCTCAAAACAACAATAAGAAACGTGTCAATTTTCGAGGCTTTTCATTGCATTTGGAATGTTATTTAGAGAATATCCATCGCAAATTCATAAAATTCGAAACGGTTTCTTAATATTCGTAATTTAAAGAAAAACCAGATTCGCAATTCAAAATATAAACCTGTGATCCTAATCTGGATGCAATGTTTGACTAAGAATAATATCAAATGTAATGAAAGGCCGCGGTTCACAGATATGGTTTCCCACCTAATATAAAATGGATTTCTATTTATAATACGTAGAGCCAAAACATTGTTTCCATAATTTTCAATTTAAAACTCTTCTATATTCATCGTCTGATATAACATTTTAGGTTAGGTAAGTAACATTAAAAAGTTCAAAAATTTTTTTATATATATACGATGCTACCTTTAAAAAATAATGCCTTAAATGTATGGTACTTGTTTCTAGTAATAAAATATAAGCATCTAGAAGTTTACAAATTTAAATAAAATTCGCTATTCGCGCTTTCAGTTCTGTGTCAACGCTTTTGTTTCTAAACGTATAAAACTCGCCTGCGATATAAAACGTGAAGAGACTCATTAGAAATTGATATAAAAAAATAACCGATGTAACCTGAAGTAAAAGTCTCGTCTTTCGTTGCCGTTTTTTAATATTCGGATCTTTGATAAGGGTTTCCTGTCAGCTTGTCCAACATTACTAAGCATTTTTATTTTTTAATATATCGTCTGTTTAATGTTCTTACCTTTCTTTTGTTTAATCTGTTTTTAAATTCCACTGAAATGAGTTTTATTACAAAATTAAAAATCAAACAAAAAAAAAATGTTTTTCTTGAGTGCATACTTTACTAGAAAACCCATTCTTTAATTCTGGTCAAGGTCTCATTAAATATTTTGATTTTGATACATCCGATAAATATTAAATTACAATAATATAAATAACTTCAATCAAGTGCAAACACAACGCAACGCTAATATAAAGTTCAAATTATCTTCCCTTCAATAAACAATCCATCATTAGTGACCAGGTTAAACAGCCATACATCGACTATACGGTTAATTAGGGCCAATTGCGAACTGAGGTCGTTTTATTTTAAGAGCCAAACGACGAACGGTTACTTCACTGTTCGAGAGCTATTTGAAGATAAACACGTGATGTTTGTTTACAACGAGGATGCCGGCGATTGAGTTCAATAGAATGTTGAAGAAAAGGAGCAATTTTCATTTGGTAACAATAGCGCGGGGAAATAGTTACGGACTGCATAGATCTGTTAGTTAACTGAAGGTTAGCGCTGAGCGCTTTACTCGGACGATGGTGAATTCCTTTTGCATATTAGTGGGTATTTAAAGATTTAAAAAGATAAAAATATTATCAGATTTTTTGTTTACGGAGCCACATAATCTTTTCGACTAAGATTAAACATTGATAAAATTGTGATTTTCCAATAAATACCAGAGTTTTTAATAGTGTTTCAATTGAGTAATTGCTATGTTAATACACTTTTGTATCGGTTATCGATACACGAGATAAGAATAAGTACAATGTCGAAAATCCAAAATATCCAACCAACAGACTGTTGGATTCGTCCGTGGAAAATATTTTTATATTGCGATAAAAGTTCACGCCTCAGAAGGCACGTTAATGCATGAATGGGATTTTCCACGCCATGGCTTCGATGAATAAAATAAATGATGCAAATGGTACTTACTGTTCCTGGGTCGGCCGAACATATTTTTATACTAGCTGCGCCATACTAATTTACCCGCAGAAGCGTGTAGCATGTACCAGAAAAACACCTAAGCTCTACTAGAGCTTAAATGTTTTCCTGGTACAAGCTAGATTGACAAGTAGGTACTATCATATATGTAAATCCGTTTAGTGGTTTTAGCGTGGCAGAGTAATAAAGATCATACATCTATCTTACATAGAGAAATTCTTATTCAGTTAGTAATACGTATATATACCACGGGCGTAGCCGAGACGGAACGCTAGTATAATATAATCAGTGTTGCAATAAATCTACCAACAGCATAGTACTCTCTAACAAGTAGAAACGCATTGCAGTATAATACGTTATACTGATTATATCTTTCAGCATCCTAACAGCTTAAGATAATAAAACAATGGTTACTAAACGGATACCGAGAAAAAAGTGTTGGGCAATAAAAAGCGGATAACAATAGGGGTAGATTAAAATATAAAAATCTATGATATTCCCCCAGGTATCTAGGTCAGCTATTTGTGACGAGCCTGTCAGGCACAGTTTGTTTAGCTCGATATAATTGATTGCGATTTACTAGGAAAAGTGCTTTTAACGGTGTTTCAGGGTAATCTGACAAAAACTGGCCCGAATATTAGCAAAGAGTTTTAAACTTTGTCTATAGTCTGGACTATTGTTAAATGTTGTTATTCCTTTTTATTTGAGTAGGTACAATTTCTTAAAACATATGTTGTTATGATATAATAAAATTTATTAATGAACCTATACACTAAATAAACGAGAAATAGAGTTTATCTATACGTAAGACAGACTTCTAGAGAATTCTATTCAATCGGTTTATTTTTGATTAATTGAGTTAGGAACAGATGAAAGCAAAACTAGAACAATCTGCATTTATTTTTATAACTGTGTGTAAGTTTTTTCCCATTATGCTAAATAACATTAGACAGTCTGTAGCAGCTATCTAAATATACCTACTAGGTGTAGTATAAGGCTACCGCAGTACGTAATATCATATGATATCCCTGCACTTTAAACGGAGCAATTATTGTACACGTGTTTTGACCCATATTACTTGTGAAGATATTATAAACAACACGGTTCTCTTGAATTTTTATTACAATCCAGCAGTATCTGGTTTTCAGGTTAGGATTGTTGATATTATATAAAGTTGGTTATAGGTATGACTAGAGTTTCATTATAAACAGGAATTATTAAATAAAGATAAGCAGTGGTGGCTCAGTGGTGAGAACCTCCGACTTCAAAATCGATAAGTCGAGGGTTCGAGACCGGTGATTATTAAATGAAAAGAAAATGTGATTTGTAGCTTATTTGAAAAGCGATTTATTATATATTTAACTTAAAATAAATCAGAATATAGTAGGTATTATAAGCTTTTCTTCACGGCTGCCCTCGTTTGCAATTTATACTATAGCGTTTCATTTTTTACTCAAATACATAGTCAAGTTATATTTTATCTGTTAGTTATGGTATTTAATGATACTAATGTAATTTCAAATATAATGAGCCTTGATAGTTTTTTTTTTTCTAAAAAAATATAACCTATTTTAAAACGATTTTTTTTTAATTATATGAACAACTAGCGGTCCGACCCGACTTTACCCGCGGTATGTTTTTTCTCTGCATAAGAACCTTCCTTGTGCCTTAACAAAAACGTTCAAAAGATATTGTCGAATTGATCAACCCGTTCTTGGGTTTAACACTTAGCAACACAATTAGCGATCCATCCTACGTAACATCCTATCCTAGTAATATTATAAATGCGAAAGTTTGTAAGGATAAGGAAACTACTGAACCGGATGCAATGAAATTTGGTTGGTAGATAGCTGGACAACTGGAATAACATATGGACTTTTTATCCCGATATTCCTAGGGGATACGTACTTACGCGGGTGAAACCGCGGGGCGCAGCTAGTTTTTTATGTATGTTTAAAGATACTTCTTAACTAAATATGAGTAAAATGCAAGGAAGCTGCGGTTGTGGTAAAGCATATCACATGAGTATGTTATTATAAATATTCACGAGTTTACTTACAGGTTGCCGCAATGTTTTTAATTTTATAATTTTTTGCTTGAAAGTTTGTTTGTTAGGTTAGGTTTGTTAGGCTAGCGGTATTTTGCATTTAAAATATCGAATTTTTATATATGAATGATTTTATATATATATGTTAATTAAAAGGAAAGTATTCGGCATTCCTAACAAGATTATTGATCAAATTATCTAGCTTATTCGCAGTTTTATTTTAGAATTAATTTTCCAGATAATTCGAACATTTTAAGAAAAATTTATACTAAAACTTTATCTTTGGTAGTTTAAATTAATTACATAGATAAAACAAAGTCGTTTTTTCGGTCTGTGTGTGCTTAAAAATATACGCAATGGATGGTGTTTATAAATAGATAGAGTGATTCAACAGAAAGGTTTATACGTATATGTAATAACATCAATTAAACTACTTTGAATTTAACGCCTGCGAAATTGCGGGCAAAAGCTAGTAGGTACACAATATGATTATATTTGCAAAATAATATCATCATTATCATCATCAGCCCATATGTGTTCCCACTGCTGGGACACAGCCCCCCTATGAGGGTTCAGGCCATAATCCACCACGCTGGCCAAGTGCGGGTTGGCAGATGTCACATGTCGTGGAACTTTTGATTCTTGGACATGCCGGTTTCCTCACGATGTTTTCCTCCACCGTTTTAAGAAAAATAATATAATACGTTAAAATACTAAGTTTTTTTTAACGACATAAAAACACAAGTGATAGATATACTACTCTTTTACAAATGCTTTGCTTGAACAGTTAGCGCTTTTAGATTAGAAGAAACTTACAGCACAAATATATTTAAACTATTTAACTGGAGACGTGTTTTTTTATCTCTTAAATCTTTTATGTCACTTAAAGATAGCTTATGTAACGCCTCTAGCACGTTCCACGGCCCACGATGACAATGCAAGTCTATGAGGGCACTTTTTCTAAAGGTTAAGCACCATTCTACACGGTTTGTTTCGAGTGACCCTAACGATTATATATAACGTCGATGCGCTGATTGTTGTGTGGTGTATAAGTTCTATCAATCGTTTATTTTGGGACCCTACCTACATACATAAGTAAATACCTCACCATTTTCGTATACTAAGGCAGTACTCCCTTGCGTGTATTTCACGTCGTCGCCTGAATTTCGCTTATATAAATTTACCTAGCGAGCTGACTCGGCAAACGCAGTTCTGCGGTACTGTTATGATGAAAAATATAGGTTGGTTGATTCTTAGATATACATACAAAATATTGTCTTCCTTCCGTCATTTGGGTAAAAAATCGGTCCAACTGTTTCGGATAAGTTTTGTAAGGGCAAGACACGACAATTTTATATTTCCATTTTTTTCTTTAATAAGTATTTGCCCTTGGCGAAACTGATAGGATGTTAAACTTTATTTCTGGTAGAATCTGAAATGAATAAATTACCTAATTTATTCAATTTTTTCATTTATTTATATAAGTGATTCCGCCTTAAATTTAGAACTAGCTATGTATGATATAATTACCATTATTAACCGTTTCGATTTATTTAAATAACTAGCTTCGCCCCGCGGTTTCACCCGCGTAAGTCGGTATCCCGTAGGATTATAGGGATAAAAAGTTGCCTATGTGTTATTCCAGTTGTCCAGCTATCTACGTACCAAATTTCATTGCAATCGGTTCATAAGCTTTTACGTGAAAGAGTAACAAACATACACATACACATGCCTCACAAATTTTCGCATTTATAATATTAGTAGGATTGTGCTCAAGATGGTTATATGGTCTGCCTTAAGGAGGATTAAGTAAGTTAGAAGGTTATTATAGAAAATCTTAAGGTCGTGCGATGATGAGTTTTCATTAGCGAAGCCAAATTTATTTAGAAGGTTAATTGTTAATGTCATATTTCATAAATGTTATATTCGTAATTTTCCGGTCTTCTAACCTGATAACACGAGAAGTGTTTGTTTTTCGGCTGTAGGCGTGTAGGACATTTTCAACCGACTTCAAAAAAGGAGAGGGTTACTAATTCGACTGCACTTTTTTGTGTTTGTTACCACTAAGTTTTTAGTGGGTTAACAGATTTTTATGATTCTTTTTTTATTTGGTGCTTGCCACTACATAGTATATGGTATTAATCCGGCATCACGTACAAATCCAACGGCGAAAGAATTTTTGAAATCGTCACAGTAGTTCCTGAGATCAGCGCGTTCAAGCAAACAAATTCTTTTTATTATTAATAAAGATAATAGTTACGTAAACATATAAATCACATAAAATGTACAATTCAAATGTAATCATTCTCCATACATTGATTGACGTACGTTAGGTACGTAATTGAAAGAAATCATATTTATATTATGAAAACGTGTCTATCAAGTTCGAGTCTTTTTCAATGAATACAATAGTGTACAAATTATCATAAATTTACTTAACCTTGAATAAAACGAGTGTCATCAATAATGAATGTTAAACCACTGCTCTCAAAATGCAAAACAAATTATTTTTTTTTACTGTATTTAAAATATAACTAATAATTATTAAAAAAAGAGTTTCTTGCCGGCTCTTCTCTGTAGAAACTGCCTTCTGAACCGGTGGTAAATGTGTAATAAGACGATTCAAAAGTGCTTCTATAAGAAGTCTAGTTGAATGTATAAATGTTTGAGTTTGAGTTTGAGTTTGAACAGATTTGTGTATCAAAATGGCGTATTGCAGCTACCAGTGTAATATTAACTGAAAATCAGCAAGGGCCGTAATAAATACTGCGGCTTCTGTTACTAACGGCGCAAATGAGTAATGCATCCAGCATCCAAGTAGTGGACCAAGAGCTGGCGATCGTTTCATGAAACGTAATTTGTTAAATTGTTTTTAGTAACAGTGAAACTGCAATAGCTGGTATATTTTACGTGTAAGTTTGTGATTATAGAAAAACCCACGCAAAGTGGTGTAATTAAATTTGTTTAAGAATGTTTATATTCGAAAAATTGTATAATACCTTTTTATGTTATACTAGCGGTCCGCCCCGGCTTCGCCCGTGGTACATATATAGCCTATAGCCTTCCTCAATGAACGGGCTATCTAACACTGAACAAATTTTTTTAACTCGGACCAGTAAATCCTGAAATTAGTGCGTTCAGACAAACAAACTCTTCAGCTTTATAATATTAGTATAGACCGGGGCTTTATATGATAGATACATATAAACTTTTTAATAATTAATACATAAATACTAATCCAATAGCGTCCATATTGTACTTCTGTAGAAAGACAAAAGCCAGTAGGGAATTCCACTCCTTGTGAGTTTGCATTAAAATATACATTCGCATTAATAAAGCCGACAGCAGTGATGAGGACTTGTCATTAGATTTTCAAGTTATAATGACTATCACCTACACAAACTCCTGTCTTTATATCAATGTAGGTATATATTTATGTTTTCGGAGTAAAGCTTGCATCATTATAACATGCCTTAAAAGAATTGAATGGCACCCGTGTCGAATCTCACATAGATAATTTTTATGCTTTCATAGAACAATGTGTGATAATTTGCAGTATCACAGAAACAGTTGATATGTGATACACGTGTGAGTAATTATGATAACGGAGCCACTATTCCGGATTTCCACGTGGCGAAGGTTTTCACGTGGTTTAACTTAAGAGATATATACGATATTACAATGTTTATTGTTCAGTTAATCACCTAGACACAATAGCAAACCGTGTTTGGAGGTTGTATGATGTTTATGGTTCAGTCAATATATGGGTCGATGTTTACATTAAAGCTATATAGTCTATGTTTTAGTTACAAATTACAATATTTAGAATGAATACAATGGAGTTTAAATAAATAATTTGTCAATTATAAATACAAGTTCACCCTAAAACATTAATTTTGACGTGTATTACAGTATCATCATTACGAATGACTGAATTTCCTAAATATTCTTATAACCTTGATCTTAATATCTTTTTGATTGAAAATTCAACAATAGCTTTATTCGGGTGATCCTCTTGTTATTAAATGTATATAACAACTTGGTGATACCCTCGACTCCGTCAAAAGTAATGTGAAATAGGACTAAGGAGCTTAACTGTATAAGAAGCTACGAGCTACCTTTGGGACGAAACAAACCTCGATGTATAACCAGTCTATATTATCATTGTTCAGTGGAACAAAAAGAAAAATTCTAGTGGAACAAGCGACTCTATTAATTTGAACAAAAGTGGACATTGTTTCAAACCTTTGGTGCAGCAGACTGTGAACACAAAAGGCAGGTACAATGACTTGGCTACCTATGAAAAAATAGATTAAAACTTACGGCTAGGGCTAGACGATCGATTTTTTAATAACTCAGCTAAGGTTTGATCGAGGTTTATCGTTTCTTTATTGCTTTCTAAGCGAGGATAATGGGGTGCATTTTACTACTTCGTAAACGGTGATATTCTGATAAAATAGTTGGCTTCATTTGAATACGTAGGGTGGTGGTTGGTAAATACACACATCAATAACATCTAGGGATATTTTATAATTCGTCAAATAACTGAAAATCTAGAAAGATGTTCCGATACAGAAAATTAAACAATTATCACTTATTTAAACGTAAAAAGAAAATCACACTAAGCTGCCTTAGCGTCGTGTTATGGTATTAAAATGAATTCCGTAATATCGAATGATAACTATTTATTGGATATGACGGTGATGGCTGCGATTTTATCGATTTAGTTAAGATTAAAAGAATATTGCTACTACGCAATGGGAATTCGAACTATACAGATTGCTGTGTATATTAGTTGATAACTTCGTTGCGTTTATACCGTTTTTATTAATACTATGATAACATTTTACCCAACATCATTACTCACCTCATTGTGCTTCTCTATTATAAAATAGCATCGAGTTCAGTAAAAGTTCATTGTTCCACTCTTAATTTATTTTATCAGGCATCTCTCGTTTAAATAAATATATCGATAGTCTATTTTTATTCAACTATCTTGTCCTAAATATCCGTCGCTATTGTACCTTGTTATTATTTGTTTTTTATTAATTAACACGGTAAAGAGGAATTGGTGAAATGTATTTTTTAATTAAGCTTCATTTAAACTGCTAATTACAGTTTAAGGATGTTATGTTAAAATTAAAAATATTTGTTTTAATACGGAGCTAATAAATATGTATCAGAGAATGATTCATAACAATCGATACAGTAATAAATTCGATAAAAACACGTGATCTTTCTCCACGTGCGACGTTCTTTTTATATAATCAATCTAAATGCTATGTTTTAAATTGAAATAACCTACACATATTGACTTGTAATCCTAATTATAATTACATAATTAACTTTTATCTCTGTTGGCGACATTTATCTTCAGAGCATGTGCCGGTTTCGAAGTGTAGGCATCACTTTGATATATCTATAGTTCAAAGATATTCGAGAAACTTCGATGTAATTTGTTCCGATTGTTCCATTTAAATTCATTGGATTTTCTATAAAACGCGACGGCGCATAAACCCAAAATTGCGTTCTAGTTGAGACGGTATAAACTATTTATTCCGTTCCGTTCAATTCGCGCGACGATTTGAATTGTCGTTTTGCCATTCATGCGATAATAAGTAATTTAGTGCTGTATTGACCGAGGACGTCTCAATAGATAATCTTTTATCTGGCTATTAAATAATGAGCCGTCGTGTCGTAGACCGACCGCTCAGTGGTCTTCTGAGCGTGTACACTATCACTTCTTCCTTCTATAATTTGGACAAACCTTTGTCGAGTTTCCTCGATTGTGATACATTGTTAAATGAATACAAGGATACCGCGCGTGTAGTGATCAGTGAAATAAGTGTCGGGAACGGATAGTGATTTTAATAATCGGTGTGTATTATAAGTACAATGCGGTGATATTAATTGTATTCGTTTTTGGCAAGCGGGCGTTCTACGGCGAGCCAAAAATCAAAATGACTATGCAGATGGAGGTAAATATTGTTTTCGAACTAAATCGTTTAACGCTGACGTGAAATAAACATAGCGTCGTAATTTTAATAGAGTTCGTCGAATGTTGTTGGTTTACTGTTGTAGTTGATTAAACAGTAATTGTTCGAGACTTGTGGCTTGAGTTCAAATGGCAAGGAATCTGTTTGTACTTCGTAGTTGAACAAACAACGTCGCTTCATTTTTGTCGCAGTTTGCGAGCGGTTTTGAGAAATTCTCTTTGGTAGCTTGTGTTTTTTTTTTCTTTTTCGATGATGCCTTCTGGTTTGTTGTTGTAAACGGTTAATTAGTTTAATGCATTGTTTATTTTACGTGTTTACTTCAAGCACATTTGCTAATCACCATTCTTGACTTGTCTTTAATATAAAAGTATTTTACGTAAAGATGTAATTTTAACAATATTTACAACTAAGAGCGTGACGTGTAAGGAACTTTATATCTTGTACCCATCATCCCTGTGACATATAGTCAATTTGAATTTTAATTATAATGAGATTAAATTTTGAAACATCTACCACTGCTAGAATTATTATTTCATTTGCAGTTAAGATGTAAATATTTAAATGAGAAACGTCCTATCATATCAAGTTTTTGTTTTCTAATCTTCTATTACCATTTTAAATTATAGATAATAGGATTATATGTGATTTGATAATGTGCCTCATATGTTTACAAGAGCATAGGTACGACGAAGATAGAAAATGTAGAGCATATTAAATGTAAATGACATAGTTTTATGAAATAACAAATCATCGCAAATGAATGCTAAAGTGCGATCTAATGCAACCGATAGGGACAATGTTATTAATTGCATGATAAAATACGATCATTATTAATAGAAATTGTATTGCGATATAGAAAATATGAGCGGAATTAAAATTTACTCTTTACACTCGAAAATATTATTATTTTCCGCCCGCTTTTGAGGAATAAGGATTGACGAATTGAGATGTATTCTGAGATGCATTCTCAGGTTCAAAAAAAAAAAACAAAATTAAAATATTTCTATTGCGGTACATCAAAAGTGAATAACTTAGAATTAAAAATAATTTCAGGTTAGTTTTTGGTTTCGTTTTGATTACATAATTTAGATTAACAACAGCATGCATTGCTCACTTTACAGTACACGAATTATTCTACATCAATAAGAGACCTTTTATATTTAACAAATATTTAAAAATTCATGTAAACTGTGGACAATATTTTTAAATTAGTTTAAGGCTGGCCGGTCATGCCAGACATGCGCCCGTGATAACACTATCGTACTGTGACCTACGCTTTTCTTCTAGTTAATTGTAGCATAATGATTACGAGTTTCATGTCGTTCACCAGAAGATAAGCTTGCTCTTAATGGACTTCCGAAATGTTTTGTTTTAAATGTATGCTTTAAAAAAATATTTAAGATAATTGAAATTTGATAACATTATTAGCTTTTAAAACGGGACACGATAAGGGCGTGCATTGCAATAGTATATAATAAAATATATTAGATGATATTGTTTTTTTTAACTGATTCTCAAGGGCCTTACTTACCCTACCCGAAGTATGTGGGATTTATAATAAGTATGTTGTTAGATCCAATGTAGTGTAATATTCAATAAGTACTTTGAATAAATAATATGCAAGGTACTCTTAGCGAAAATATAAATGAAATTTAATTACTTTAATATTGACAGGGGTTTTTCCTCATAAGTATTGTTTCAACTTTGTGATAAAATATCTTCGTTTTAACAGCATTACCTGAACAAATAGCTGTCACGATCCTGAAATTGCATTTAGCGTCTAGACGCAACGTGACCTACACGTACTTTACAATCCCTTGGGTAAAACTAATAAAAATAATGCAACGAATAGAAAATCTCTGCCCCTATTAAACGAATTTAATACATATAAATAAGTATTTTATAGGTACTTAATTTATTTATGTATGAGGACCTAATCCCAAATCGAATGTTTTCTCTATAATCTGAGGCAGATTTTGACACTCGCGTGAACGTTGAACCTTCCAAAATCTTAACCTTCTTACGTCACAAGCTGGCATTACGCCAACGACCTGAAAGCCTTTTTCCGGGACGTAAACTTTATGCCGCCGTGGCTTAATTTCACTGAAACCGGAGCACATTTATCTTGGAATTTGTAGAACATTTTTCAGCACATCTGACTTGTTTGCAGCGTGGAAAGAGAATTTTCAATGGCGTTGGCGTTGCGAAGTTTTTCACTGTTTTGTGGCAGACACCACGCGTCCGAGGCCTTGCAGAAGTAATTACAATGCGGAACCGCCTTATGGAAGAATCCCATAACGCCTTCTGTTATCATCTAGTGAATTTTATATTTATGAAGATTAGTGTTATTACTGATTGATGTTTTTTTTTGCAAAATTTTGATATCCTTCTGGTTTGAATTAATGCAATATAGTAAATTTACTGTTTCTATGGTCGATAAATCAATATTAATTTTGCTGTGACTCGATGAAATTTATTTAATACTAGCGGTCCGCCCCGGCTTCGCCCGTGGTACATATATAGCCTATAGCCTTCTTCAATAAATTGGCTATCTAGCACTGAAAGAATTTTTCAAATCGGAACAGAAGTTGCTGAGATTAATACGTTCAAACAAACAAACAAATAAACTCTGCAGAGTCTTTATAATATTAGTATAGATCTAATTTTTGTATAAAAAGTCCAATTTAGGTGCAAAGTTTTTCGCTATCTTTGAAAACTTGTCTAGAATATTTCAACAATTTGGAATGTTTATATTCCTATAATTAGTTCATAACTACTAGCAAAGGTATAAATTACAGAATGCTATTATAACTCCCGCGATTTATTTAAAGCCAACATTTTTATCCTGTTAGTCTTCAGTGATTCGTTTAACAGCTTGATTGTTTGAATGGTGTGGTAAGTGGGTAATAGTCGTTGAGACAATAACCGTGTCACGCGACTGGGGTTCGAGGGAACATCACCACCCACGTCGATACGGGACCAAGAGAGAGATATGCGGGATTAAAACTGAAGCTGGATGATCTTGATTCTTGTGTAGAGTATTCTTTGTAAAATAAGTAGATGGATTGTATGGTTTACGTACGTTTACGTATTTTCCTGCGTTGAAGAATTTTATTTTAAATTAAATCCAAACACCTTGAGTTTCCAGTAGATATGTTTTATTGAGTTAATGATTATTTTTTTTTTGTCTCTGCGTCATTTTTTATGTTATAGCGGACAACTGAGCTGGCTCATGGATGGATGGTCTAATTAAATCGTAGTACTAGTATACTTTTTGTAATATACCGCAATTTAATAAATAATCGAAATTAATCTTATTGATTTTGTATGCAATTGTTAAACTAAATACTTTGCAATAATAAGTATAATAAAATTCACGAATAATAATTAAACAAATAAGTGTGACATGTTTGTAAAATAATTTAATTAAAACAAAGTACTGAATTGTAGATATTTTTGATACTTTATATCATTGTAAGCCTCGTGACAAATAATCAAATGGATACACTCGTTAAAATTAATAAATGATTCCTACTTTTTATATTATGAAACCTTGATGAAATTATTTCTGTCTTGTGAGCCGTAATATATTAATTTCGTGTTCTCATTATAATTCAATATTACATGCAGTTCTAAATAAATCGGCGTTTCTGGAAAATTCTACGCTCCCATCCATCTGCCGGAGCATTACAGCATGCATTTTTCTAAGAAAAAGTTTATCAACCTTACGTAGCATCTGTTCTCACGTCTGTCGGTAGGTGTTTGTTGGCAAACACACCAACTATATATAGCATTTGACGTAGAGAGTATGACACGTTGGATGTGAGCCAGAAGGCACGTCACGGGATGTCATGTATTCCCCAGTTTAAGGAATTGAATAATTTTCCTTCAAGATGCGAAGGTTGAATTATACAATTCATCACGTGTCTCGAATAATCTCGAAATGCTCTAATATTTGCAATGCTTCCGGCAACAAATTGCTATCGGAGATCCAGTTGGATATTAGCATATTTATGTGTAGTATTTTTTGCTTCCTAGTTGTGGTTGTAGTTTTAGACTTTAGACTGAGATTTCGTTTTAATATTTAACAAGATGGCGCAGTGGTTAGCAAGGAAGACTATTACGGGGTGTGAATCGATACCTAAAACTGGGAAAATTTAGAGACAAAAATTATGTTTATTTAATGTTTATTAGCTGTAACCCCCGTTGGTAATCCAGATTTAAATCTATTTCTGTACCATATTTTATACAGATACGAGCTTCGCACCGCGGTTTCACCCGCGTAAGTCCGTATCCCGTAGCAATATCGGGATAAAAAGTTGCTTATATGTTATTCCAGTTGTCTAGCTGTCTACGTACCAAATTTCATTGCAATCGGTTCAGCAGTTATTGCGTGAAAGAGCAACAAACACACATACATCCTTACAAACTTTCGCATTTATAATATTAGTAGGACGATTAGTTGTTTTCTCGTGAAAGAGTAACAAACGTCCATCCATTCATATTTCATGCTTACAAAGTTTCGCGTTTATAATGTGAGTAGAATAAAATATGATGTTTACTGTCTTGAGTCTATGGCTAATTATGTGTTATATTGTATATTATATTTATCGCCTTAAGAGGTTGTACTTTTGCTTCGTTGAGGATTAAAAGATGCTGAGTAAAATATCCGGAAATATATATTTATTGAAATTGCACAACTTCAATTAAATCTATCGATAAACTTTCGAGGACCACTCTTTTTAGAACTTTTACTAGAACCAAAATGTTCTAATTAATAATAAATGTTTCGAACTAAACGACTTCTCAATCATAAAAAAGTTAATTTTACGTTTGAAAAAAAATCTAGTAACTTCGCTCATTACCCATTTAGGTCGTATGCTCTTGACTACATCTAGAAATGTTAATCAGCGGCTGCTAATGAAATCCATGACCTGTAAAGTTTCTGTATCGATTATTTTAACGAGAACTTTTTCAGCAGTTTTTGGTATTGCATTGAATGTTCTTTGTGGAATACTGCCATGTCGCATGTTAAATAATCTGTTGGTGCTTAGAATTGGTGTAAGTTCTCTAGCTATAACGATAGTATTTGAATATTTTTTGACACATATCTTTGTAATTACAATGCATAGAAAACAAAACGCATTCAAATATGTTTTATTTTTCGCACCAATATACTTCCGAGGACATGGATGCCTTTATATAAATTAAGGCGTGTATATTTTTGTTCCTGTTTATTTTTTCTATTGTTGTTCTACGCTTGAAGAATTTGATGAACTTAATAAATGGATCCTTTTGGAAAGACTTAGAGTATTTTAAGCAACTCAAATAAAACACCGATCAAAAACTGTTATTATAAATGACAAACTTTCTGAAGTTGTTGAGATATCAGATGACCATTGACAGCATTTAGCTGATTGTATCCCAAGATGAGTGTCACGAAAAAGATTATAGAAAATGACATAATTTCTTCTGAATTCGTCTTCAAAGTCTATGTGGCACTTTAAAAGCATTTGCGGAAATAATTAATTCAATTCCTGTGTCAAGATTCTTGCAAGCGTTTTAGCGCCCTTGTGACGAAGGTCGATTGAGATTACGCGAACTTGACTTGAGTCAAATAAACCGAAGTTCCAAGATAAATCACGGCTCTCATGGTTTAGTTGCCGATGTTTATACTGAACAATGAGAGATCTGATTTATCATGGAATTTGGCTAACAAGTCAGTGAAATTTTAAAATAATGTAATTTTGATTTATTGATAACATCGTTGGTTGGAAATAAATGTTATTTGATTTTCATAAAATACGTGTAAGTAATTTTCATCCGGTAACAAAATGTTGCGATACGGACGTTTTACTTTGGATCCTAACAAACGACTAGTTAGATTGACGTTTATGACATTAAGTATTTGTTATATGTTTCTGACCGGAATAACAGCAATCAACAAATTAAACGGCGCAAAAATCATTAATTAAACGTAATATAAAGAAAATCCATAATGCGAATAAGTGCAGTCAGCTAGGAAAAATACATCATTATTTATATTCACTTTAGTATTACGTTCTAAAAAATACCATTCATTGTGATGATATGATTTGAAAATTTTATTATTCCTCTAAAACATATCCACTCATTTACATAAGAAATGAAAAGGTGTTTCTGCTACATTAGTGTTGCGTAATCAAAACAAGTGTTACACTTTTACAAGAAATGTCACATTGTTCTTATGTCTTGTTAAAAGAGTTAATTTAGTCTGTTCATTAAGTTCATTAAATAAATTCAGATAAAAGTTAAAATGGAAGGAAACGTATTTACATTCTAACTTTCGGATTATTTTGTTTATAATTATAAGGTGAATCTTCTTTCCCATTCCTCCATGGTAATCATTTTAACTTCTTCCCATTAATGGTCACCCAGTTCCATGTCACCTCATTTAACAGAGATTTCCCATGAGAATGAAAACGTGACCCCGTATATTATGTTTGGAGGTCGGCCAGTAATTACAGCTTTTTATTTTCCTTGCTGCTCGTTATTTCTCTCGTATATAAGTACTGAAATATTTTTGCGTTCTCTCGACGTGTGATTGTTTTTATAATGTAGTGTGCTGTTTCATATTTTATAATGTAGTGTGCTGTTTCATATTTCTTCATGCAACACATAAATGCTATGTATGTGCAACAATTTTTTGGGTTATATTTATAAAAATAACTTAAATACAATGAATAATGTATAGAATATGTGTGGCGAGAGTCGAGACTACACTATATTGCAGACAACTGTTTAATAATGCCGCTGAACGTTGTGGCTTAGTAATTAGTTTTAGCTTGATGCATTACCATGACCTTTATAAATCTCCATTTATATTTCTTCATGTATAATTTAAAACGAAATATTCCATTAACGTTTGGTTTATCATTTTAAAACATAAAATTGTTTTGTTAGTAATTTGATATGTGTTTTAATTGTTTCAGCATGAGGTCACGACGGCGCTGCGGTATACGCATGGAAGCCCGGCGAACTGCTGACCACGCGCTGCACACGTTGCGCGCGCAGTTTCGCCGAGCGTTGCCGGAATGGACCGCGCGCGCCTCTCGCCGTCGCCGGATCGCGCGAATAATAGGCCGCTCCAAGGAGGACCCAGCGGAACCGTCGACACGTCCGTCCCGCCCGCGGAGGCCTTAAACGACCCAGAGACTCCGCGGCCCGCGCCGCATGCGCTGCCTTGTATTCCCGAGAGCGAGCCCCTGCTCCGCGACCCGCTCAGTGTTAGTGAAGTGCCGCGAAAAAACGGACGATTGCTCCACGTTCAGTTTGACGCTCAATCACCCCCCGCGGCGGTCTCGGTTTCCAGCTCCAGCTCGAGCTCTGATGATGAAGACGTCTCCATTGCAGAGGCTCGGCCCCCCGACGGGGGCTGGGGATGGGTCGTCGTGTTTGCCTCTTTCATGGTTAATCTTATCGCGGACGGTATCACCTTCAGTTTTGGTGTGTTCTTTCCACATTTTCTCGAGTACTTTGGCGAGGGTAAGGGAAAAACCGCCTGGATTGCTGGCATCTTTATGGCGATGCCGCTGCTATCCGGCCCCATTGCAAGTTTTCTGACTGATAGATATGGTTGCCGGCGTATGACCATTTTTGGGTCCATACTAGCAGCAATAGGATTTGTAATCTCAGCTTTTGTGGACAATATGGAAACATTGTTCTTGACGTTCGGAATTATGGCCGGTTTTGGATTGAGTTTATGTTACGTTGCAGCCGTAGTTATAGTAGCATACTATTTTGAGAAAAAGCGATCATTAGCGACTGGAATTTCTGTCTGTGGTAGTGGTATTGGTACATTTATATTTGCACCATTGACGTATGTTTTGCTCGATGAGTACGGATGGCGTGGTACTACACTCATTCTAGCAGGATTTTTCCTAAACATGGCAGTGTGTGGTTTGCTATTCAGAGATTTGCCATGGACAGCCACAATGAATGAAGAGAGGGCGAAAGAGCGAAAAAGAAGACGAGAAAGAAAACGAAACAAACGCTTTGGCTCTTCCGTTGATAGTTTCTCTGATAGTAAAAGTAGTGCTGCAGGTTCTAGTAAAGTAGGAGATAATGTAGACATTGAAGCCGTGACAACATCAATTGTACCACAATTCAGTTCACTTGTCGACTTACCTACTTTCATGACAGGAGATGAAGGTGTATCCTTAGAAATATTTGAAATGATGTCTAACAAGGGACGTGCTTATGCGATTCTAGCTCAGAACTATCCAGGCGTGATGTTGCCATCAAGGAGTTTTAGCGACAGCGGCCGCTTGCACGAACAATCTCCGCCAAAGGCGCTTATGTCACCTAGCTGTATGTCCCCGGGACCAACATCACCAGCTACCGCATCCAATGCAACAACGACAAATACCTCAAGAGCGCCCCTTAATGATAAAGCAGCGTTATCGCTGTGGCTTAGAAGACAAGGAGCTGGCTCCACTAAAAAGCCACCAGCGTTTTTGAAGGATTTACGAATACACAGACATTCTTTGACGTATAGGGGTGCTATGCTCAATATTAATCGTTATAGATTAAGAGCTTCGTCTTGTCCCAATATTTTCAGAAACTCCATGACTACCATTGCTAAAGAAAAGGTGAGATATAACTGTTTATTATTGAACTCATAAGGCGTGTCAGATAAAGCGAGTTGGTTATACTTCTTGTACCTGTTTTCATCTACGCTATTATTGTAAAATGAAAAGATTCTTTATGTAAGCTGCAAAACTACTTAAGTGATTTCGGAAATTCTTTCATTAGTAGATTATTGCTGGTTTGCCAGTGAAGCTATATTTTTATATATTTTTCTCGGTCAGAAGAAAAAGTTGGCAGAAGTTTAATGTGTTGCTCTAGATTTTTTATAATAGTTTGTTATAAAAATATTAGACCTCGTAGTTGTAGCTCCTCGTAGTAAACAAGCCTTAATACACAATGCCATTAGATAATTATGAAAAAGCATAAAGCAAATACAATGATGGATGAGCATACACATGACTCACAAAGAAATTAATTACTCTATTTTGCATTTTTTGGTTTTTAAATAAAAAGCATTTCAACTGCTCCACTTCTTTAAACATTGAAAGATAGTTTATTGAGAAATACTTTATTGTGCACCATAAATTACAATTACAAGAGACAGAAGGTAACTTAAAATGTACAGAGGGCGGTCGTATCGCTATAAGCAATCTCTCCCAGATGAGTCGGAAGGTAAGGTGGTAGATAAAAACTTTGGGTAGCTACTGCTTATCTATTCAATCTAACTCGGCTCTCATTTACGCTCCTCCACCAGAATCTAGTTCAAATCCTCAATCGTTCCTGTATATGATTGCAGGTACAGTGGTACGCCGGTCTCTGGGACTTCTGGGACCTCGTCGTGGACGTCCTCGACTTCTCCCACTTCCGCAACCCCGCGTTTTTGGTGTTCGCCATCTCGAACTTCCTGCTGTACATGTGGTACGATGTACCATACGTGTACATTGCGGATAACGGTATGAGCATGGGTTTCAACGAATCGCAGTCGTCTATGCTGATATCTATCATTGGAATCTTGAATATGTTTGGCGAGGTGAGTGTTATTGCTTTTTAGTTTGCCTAAATGTGTTTTCAATTCTAAGTTAATTGGAAATTTGCCGCGAATGGATTATTTTCTGTATATTTTGAAACGTTTGTTTTTTTTACATTAAAATAATGATTGGAATATAATGGAATAAGTTTGAAAGGCAGGCCGCAGGAGGAGACTTGAAGTTATTGGGTAAAAATTATAAGAAACTTTCTACTATATTTCTGTAAATTTACAAATGTTAGCGTACATACATGTATTAGTATTTAGTAGATTTTAGGTAAATTATAAAACAATCTGCTAACTGCGTAGCCCATACAACATCTCTTACACGTTATAGACAATTATCAATACTTAAAAGTGTTGAACTTGTTATCGTGTGTGTTTTAGGTTTCCAACGTGATATCGCGCGAACCGCACTACATATCCTTGTTCTTGATTTTTGTAATCAAATAAATCAAGTAAATTATATTTGAGTAGTTTGTGTTATCAACATTTGAGTAGTAGCAAGATAGTATAGGATTTATAACTAAGCTTGGTTTTATATTGTAACACATTCAATATTTAGAAATGACTGACTGTTACTAGAATGTTATTTAATGATTAAAAACATTTTCTTCAAACCATACCAGGACTATTGGTTAATACGCCCATACTTCTAAGTAGGTATTTTCTATGTATTAAAAATTCTATATGAATATAAATTTACATATCAAAGAAGTAATGTAAACATCAATGTTGAGGCGTGTGAATGGACTTTCAAAATAAAGATTACAAAAATTATGAACTCTCTATTTTAAATGGTTCATAAAAGTATTACATTAAACAGCTTTAAGTAGATAAGTATTATGTATATATCCAATTTTCACATTGTAACTTTCCGTCAGGATCTGACTGTTTTAATACTAGTATTTTCTTGTTTGATTTTACGCGAGTATTATACATTTAGGAATTAAACACTTTTTAACGGATTTTAAACGCGATTTATTCATTATATTATTAACCCGATGTTTCGAAAACTTTACAGCGAGCGTGGTCACGGGGAGACTGACTGTTTTAATACTTTTATAGCGGACAGATGTTTCCATCATAATAATTGAACTCTTTAGAAATTTCGTGACATAAAATATTTTTTCACGAGAGAAAAGAAACCTACAAAAATGGAAAAGAACAGATTATAAATATAAGAAATTTCATTTCTATAGCTTATTCATCGATCATGGTCATCGCGGTTATTGGGTTTGTACACTTCAAAATAATAATAAAATTTTTGCTTTCATTAAAATGTGTCTTAAAGACGTATTGTTGTTATCTAATTTATGTTATTGATCACTTCAGAAACGAGTGATAGCGATAGTAGTTGTATCTCATTGTTATATTAAAGCGAACAATCATTTTTATCCGTATAAGTACGTTTAAACATTTATTTATAAACATAATGATAGTGACGTATACATTCGTACTTTATTTAACGTATATTCAATATTGTACCATTCTGTTCACTTACAAAAAATGATTTGAAATCTGGTTTTTTATCTTGACCCATATAAGTCTCAGTTGATAAACTGAAGATAATATAGTTACGTAAACTCATGCTTCTTCCAACGATTGTTTTAGATATTAAAACAGCTGTATCAACTCATTGGGAAACGATATCTAAAACTCGATTAATAAAGTATTGATTTGATTGATGGATGGGCAAAAAAAGCTACGAATCCTAAATGCTTACACTGGATATAAAAGGTCTATAAAAGTTCCATCCTGTCTAATTTATATTTGTTCTTCTTCTTCTCTTATTTATTGTCTCTACCCAATAAATAGTGACTCCGCAAATGTCCAGACTATACGGGAGAAACAGGACTTAAATTTCAGGCAGACTAATAAGTTGTGACATTTAACATTTGGAAATCGGTGGAAAAATACAAAAATTTAGATCCACTTGGAGCATTTATGCTTGTTATAAAGCATGAGTCAACTTCGGTCTCCAAATGGGCCGTCCGTCAAACGCCTTCTGATAATGTAACTACTATGTATCACTATAACGTTGTATCTACGTGTGTCACGTGTTATCACATGCGTAGTTTAACGTGATTGTATATTCAACTGTTTAAACTATTCATGGTTTTGATAGAAACGTGTAGGAGATAATTCACGTTGACGTGGATAATAACAAAGGCTGTCAAATGCGAGTGTCACGATAGTTTTGTTACTAATTGCGCTAATCAAAAAGGTTTTGAAACTTAGAACACACTAGCTTTTCCCCCGCGCTTCGTCTGTGGTACATATATAGCCTATGTCACTCAGTGAAGTTGCAGCATACTACTTGTGAAAGAATTTTTGTAGTGGTTTTTGCGTGAAAACGTTACAAACATACAATAATACAAAAGTTTCCTCATTATAATATAGACAATACTGTATTTTGACAATAGTGTAGACAAATACTGTTTCTTGAACTGTCAAGATGACATTTCACGTGTACATTTACGTGCACAGTAAAAATATTTTATGATACAATATTTCACTCTAAATAAAATATGTTTATCCATTTAGTAATGCAATGTTTCCGTACTGCGCATTGTTTCCTTTTATATATATAAAAATCTGTAATATTTTACCCACATTTCAACACATTAATTCATAAAAGCCAAGCACACTCATATTTTTAAATTCAAACATACATTAAAACCCTCGCAATTGTGAAGTACAGGACTCCATTTAATATTCGTAACGTTAGTGCTTTTAAAAATGATAAATATTTGAACTACGAGTTTCTACTTTGTCAAGATTCGTTAGCACTGAAAGCCCTCGTTGGTCTGGTTAAATATTAAATATACTCATTAACGGATGGACTCGCTTTTACTTTTAATAGACCATTTTTATGCTCAATTTGTGAATAGTTAAAGCACATTTTGAATGGAGAGTTTAAATCAACATTGTAGTCCGACGGTGGGAAGTTAAAATGTTAATTTATGAAAATTTATTTAAAATTTGAAGTTAAAATAATTTTACTGGAATTTAAAAAGGAAGCTGCCGCAAGGACTCTTTAGTATCGCTATGAAAATCTGTCTGCATTTTAATTGTAGAAAAATATATATGTATTATTTTGCTATAAATATTTTCTATGGAAACATAACGTTGTGTTGCGTTATAAACCTTTATTATTATTATAATGTAGGATCATAAAATGTTAACTAGGAGCCGGGGGCCTGTTTCCTTTTCCTCACTCTACCCTGTCCATTCCTTCTTTCCAGCCCATTGCCCCTTAAAAGCAGGTCGCGCATTCGGAAGGGCATTATTTCTGCAAATGTTAACGGGCGGTGGTGATCTCCTACCATCAGGCAAACCACTACTAGCTCAGTTTCTCGATGTGACATAAAAATAGAAAATTGGCAATTGAAAATTGTTCTGGAGTTACATATAGACTTCCGTTAGTTACCCCTGTACCCTGACATTCAATACTATACTATTCGCTCAATAGGACCATTATTATATATTAGTTAACATTTTTATTTTGAGTGTAGCTTTGCAGCAAAGTTTAAAATCGCTAACCGATTTCTCCAATACTTCCAGATCCTTCTCGGCTGGGTGGGCGACTGGGAATGCGTGAACCCCAGTCTAGTATACGCCGGTTGCATGGTGCTATGTGGCATCGTCACCCTGCTGGTGCCTCTCCTAACTTCATACATCACGCTAGCAGCCGCGTCTGGGGCATTCGGCGCGTTCATTGCGGCCAATTACTCCTTGACCAGTATCATACTGGTGGAACAGATAACGTTGGAGAAGTTCACGAACGCGTACGGGCTGTTACTGCTGATGCAGGGTGTCGCCAATCTGGTGGGACCGCCGCTCGCTGGTAATTGCTATTTTGTTTTCATACTTATCGAATATTCTCTTCGCTTAGTTAATAAGCGGTTGTTGTCGTATAAAAGATGTTAGTAAGAATTTAATTTCGACGGGTCTAGACGAATATTTCATCTTACTTATTTTATAAATGTGAATTTTTGTGAGTTGTTGTGTGTCTATGACGTAAACGTATTTGCTAGGCAGTTGATGGCTTATATAACAAAATAACACATAAGCGCTGGAAATACTCGCTCTTGCAGGTTTGTTCGCGGGTGAAACCGCGCGGCACAACTAGTCAATATGATTAGAACTTTAAATATACATACTTTTTTGTATAAACGTACATAAATTGATTAGAACGGGAATAATAAGAAAGGAAATAATTAATTAATAAACAAGCTTAATATGGTTGGGCCGTTATAAAGCGGTCGGTGTAATTTATTTTTTAAATTTGTAATACATTAGATTTTTGAGATATTACAAAAATGAATATGAAAGCAAATAGCTCTTGTATTTGAAAGATAATAAATAAATTGACTGTTATAGTCCTAACCAAATCCAAGTGCGAATCATACTGTACAAGTTATCGCTGCAACACTGTTTTTGTAAAAATTTCTACATACTTCTTCGTTTACTATAATGATTATAAAGATGATTTTTATAAAATTTTTACATTGAGAATGTCTCAAATCAATCAATCATTTGGCAATCCATTTGGAGAGACGTAAGGTCTGCAAACGACCTTACGCCTCTCCAAATGTTCATGGGCGGTGGTAGCGCTTACCATCAGGCGACCCACAGCTCCATTGCCGACGGTTACATAAAATAAATCATAGACTACGACGCCCGTATCGTTTTCAACCGAATTCAAAAAAATTATATCAATTAGATTGTAATCTTGATATCCGGGCGGATCCGGGACGAGCGTCTAGTTATAATATACATATATCTCTAGCTGTGCACCCCGGCTCCGCCCGTGTAATAATTTATATGTATGCAATAATTTAATTTATATAGGTATGTTATTGAAATAACATAAACTATCCTATATTTTAAGTTGGATCAAACTGCACATGGTGTGCAGATTTGATTAAAATCGGTTGAGTAGTTTAGAAGTCCATTGCATCCAAACAACCGTGACACGTAATTTATATATATGTTAAGATTAGAACTTCTATAAATTGTATATATTTTCAAATAGTGCTGAATAATCTTCCAGGTTGGGTGTACGACATGACGAATTCCTACGACCTATCGTTCTACTTGGCGGGCGTGTTCATAGGACTGTCGGGGCTGGTCCTACTCATACTGCCGCTCGTGAAAATCAGCAGGAGATACAATCGACGCAAGCGCAGACCAGTACACGAAGATGCGAAAGTTAACGGCGTTGTGAAACAAAATGGGAAGATCATGGCTTAAATTCGTGTGAAGATTTCATAGAATTGGGACTCGGATTGGAAATTTCAGTAGAATTTAATGAGTTGTGTGTTATGGACGAAGTGGTGTTTGGTTAAAACGTGTTGGTTTAGATCGCATTGTTAAATGATATGTGAGTTTACAGTTTCTTTCGTAAGTTTGTTAGATATAACATTGAGTTGTCCTAAACTAACGTATATTTTCGGTAAAGTCATGAGGCTAATTATTTATAAAATTATGGTGTGTTATGATGATGTATTTGAAATGAAAAAGCATTATTGGAAATCGTGGTAACTTCTTTTTTCATAAGCTTACGTTTATAAGTACCGTAAGTGTACTATAGTTGATATATTGTTCTAAAATCGTATTTAAAGATGGTTAAAAAGCGTTCTGCGTTATATGAGCCCAAACAACATTTATAAATAATCTGTTAAGTCAGTGTTATTTAGTATTTTTGAAGTAATGAGTGATGACGTCACAGCTCCTACACTATCAGTAATATCTTTCAATATATCAGTGGTCTATGCCTTTAATATATCGATATCGACGACAAACATTGGAATTTGAATAATTATTTACTATAATTATAGAAATTTATATATACAAACGTGACTGTTGGTCTAAGAGTAAACGCGATAAGGTTTGGTAGATTAGTGACTTGTTAAATAATTAAATCGTGGATATATATTTACTAGGGCCTATACCCAAATAGGGATGTATAGGCTAATGAAGAAAATTATCGCAATAAGTAATCACAAATTAAAACCAAATATAAGAGACACCAATAACATGGTCACGACCACGTCAGTTCAGTCTTCCCAATATCTCCATGGAATATATTCTAAATGAAATTTTAAATGGCCTTAGAATCCCGTAGAAGTTACTAGAATTTGCTAGAAATAGATATATAGTGGTTCGTAGTCAATATAGATTCGATAGTGTGGTAAGGAACCGTTGTATAGTCTTGTTAGGGATGCTCTCGTGGGAGTATGTTGCAAAACATAAAAGTGTTCGATGATTTTCAGTTGTTTAGAATTTTCTCGAAATATTTAATATATATGTATACTTTTTCTTGTAAAATAGTATTTGGTGCGTTGTTTGTGAAGTGGTTTTTACCACAATGTTCATTTATTTCAATTGAAATCATGTTTTTATATACTGTATTTGTATTCGAAAATATTCATAGGAATAAGTTTTTGTTTGCAGCGGTCTGTTTTAGTCAATGTATGATGGAAATTGAATTGCGTATTTCCAGTGTGTTTAACGTTAGGAAAAGGAGATGACAAGAGTGGATTTAGGAAGTATAATAATTGTATAAGTAATTATAGTACATTGGTACAACATCGACGATTCGTTTATTGGAAATAAGCAGTGATAACTCATATTAAGCGTTAGATATTTTTCAATGATTAAACTGCATACTGTTTCAAGGTTTTTTATTAGAATTGTGTGTCGATAATCAAGTATGAATTAATTAGTTAAGTATGTTAAGTATTTAACGACATGAAAACTTCAAGGCATCTTATTTTTCCTATAAAGCATGCTAACTTTTTAAGGATTAAATTTTGTGAGTACTTTTTGATAACTTATCTTATATCGTTTTTGTTTGAAACTATCTGTGTGAGTAAAAAGAGATAAAGTCATACTGTTCCGCTCTATCACTATAGCATCGTAATAAACTAGAGCGAGACGCAACGATCATAACAGCTTACGCCTTTTCGAGTAGCTTTTCGATTAGCTCTTAATATTTTTGAAATGCTAAAGAAAGTAAAATAAAAAATTTAAAACTATAATTAAATGATCTGTTCACATTAGAGTAAGCGCAAAACAGTATATTTAAACAATTTATTCTAGTTATTGTATTGCAATTACATGTTAAATCGTTACGAATAATGAAGAATATATTATTATATCTTTATATTTACATTACAGCTAAGAAGTATTTCTTTAGTTGATAACATTTGATCAATCAAAAGCAATAAATTTACACTTTGTATTGTATAAGATCCCATAAAACACCAAAGACTGCCTCCTATTTGAAGTTGTTTTCCATAGATAATAGATTGTAGTTTATAGAAGATGTTGCTAGTTCAAGGCAGATAATGGTGGATACACACAATCTAGTTTATCGTCCATTTTGCATGATACTCCGGGCTTGATCAATTTAACAAACCCAATTGCAATGTATGAAAATAATATGTTAAGATATCTTTTCAATATTTGAATTTGAAAAAAAGGACCTGAAATTCATCACTTCTGTCATTTTTAAGAATTTTATCAATCAAATTTATAAATAAGCGTTATTTAAACATGTATTTGGCTTAGTTAAAATCACAACTAAATAATTTTACTTGTTTTAGAGTGTGAAAGCTTTTCATATTTTATGTATAGCCAAAAGAGTCTTTCATTGTGGTCGCACTGATTATTAAATGGCCAAATAATTTGAATTGTAATAAATAAACTTATTACCTAATTATGCTATGTATAGTTTGTATGTGGAATGTTTTAGTGATTGTCTATAGTTTATTATATAACCGAAGTTCCCAGAAACTAATGATTTTCTCAATTCAATTGTATTTCTATTTGTGTTAAAAACACACGGGACTTTATCAAGTTTTTTACCTATTGCCATTGCAAGGTTTTTAACCTATTGCCGTGATTTATTTTGTGTTTGATAGTGAATTGTTTTCATTGTGTCTTATTTTCGAATCTGGAGTAGGACCCTTTTTGTAGATATTAGTTATTTTTAAACAATATCGCTTTACGGAAATACAAATTGTGATGCGTATTTAAATATATCTCATAATTTACGAGGAGAACCATTGGTTAATCTTATGTTACATAATACATAAGGCAGTGAGTCAGTGCGATCACATAGGATGATGACGTTGTAAATTTTCTTTTTGAGTAGTTTGTATTAAGTGCTTGATATTTAGTTGAATTTTCAATACCATGACGTAAGAAGACATACTTTAGCGTTATTAGTATATTTCTTATACAAAAGCATTGTGTTTTATCTTTTGCTTCGAATGAAAATTGTTCAAACGTTTTATTGGACCTTATTAAATTGCAAATATAACGCCAAAAATTATTTTTTAAATTCAATTTCTTTTACCCTCTAAAATTCTTGCCAAGACATTTGTTCAAGAGATATTATGCAGTATGTGTGTAAGCTTTATGGTGGCCAAAATGAAACGGGTACAAAATGTATTATGTATATTGTGTTGTGTGCGTCTTTAGTAAAATTATTTTTTGGTTTATTTTTGTTTTATTTTGTTTTTCTCGGGCTTAACAGCGAGAAAGATCCGTTTCTTTCGGCTACGTTCTATTCATTCGAATCTTTTTGGAATAAATTTGGTGCCACTTAAAAAAAAGGACAAAATCGTGGATGGACAATTTTCGAGACTTGTTAAAAATTCTTTTTTATTTCCATCAGTACATATACCTTCTGATTTAAATCGTATAAGTTGCAATTATTATAAAGAATTGTGGTGTGACAGGTCTCGTTGTTTTGATAAGCAAACGGTAAATAAACTTTATAAAATTATGTCTTTTAGAAATTAAAGACTTTAACGGATTTTAAACGCGATTTATTCATTATATTATTAATCCGACGTTTTGAACACCGAACATTCGTTATTAAGTCTTTAATTTCGAAATGTATAGTACTCGCGTAAAATCAAACACATGAAAATACTGAAATTATGTATAGACATGCCCAATTATATGTATACATAGAGCTAGGCACGCGGGATACAAGTTACAATAGTATTATGAAGAACAAGCCACAGAATTTACAAGATACATTAAAATATTTCTACTGCATAATAAATGTTTTTTATACAAATAATACGATTTTCGAATTCTTATAATAGACATAAATTTATACATACTACGTCTAACTACGAGTCTTGTCACACCTAAATAAAATAGGACACCAGTAGATTTTCATATTCCTACCTAACACCTTTTAAAATTGTGATTATCGTAAAATAATAAAATACCTCATATTAAAATAACTATGTAGCTAAACGGGGCCTTTTAATATAGGCTTGTTAAATCCCTTGTAATTTAAATAGACTTAGGTTATTTCAATTAAAATCTGTTTGACCATCATACGTGTTTTATTTAATATCCAATACATAATATATTAGCATAATATAAGCATACAAATAATGTATGTTCTGCCTACAGCATGTGTGCGTAGTTTGGATTCTTTATTCAAGGATACTATTATACATAAAATTGACTTTTTTTATTTAAAATAATAAATTTATTCTGGCATGGCATAGCTTTTTTCCCGATATAATAATGTAATACTTATCCAATAAAATGTTATTGTAATTCATTTTCTGAATCGTTTGGACGGTGCAAAGGCTTTTGTTATTTTGTTAGTAGTATATGTTATTAAGTAAATAATACTGCTCCCAAAATAACAAACGTCTTACAACAATCGATTATGATATACCTATGTATATTTAAACGATTATTTACAATTAATCAAAGCCATGGTCTGACTACTTATGACAACACCTGTTAACGCTCTAAAAAATTCCGAAAATATATAATTAATTAATACATAGTTGTAGAGCAGTGAAATCCCTTGATCCCTATTGGGATATGGGGCAGAAGATATTATGATATACACCTGTTTCACTGATCGATTTTTTTTACGGACAATCAAGTGGCCAGCCTTCTGTGTCCTGTCTGAAAGAGTATTTTTTTTGTGAGACCCCACTGGGAATCGAACGTATTACGACTCGGTCTTTTTGATTCAATTAATCATGTTGAAATCTAGATAAAAAATAATACGCTGGGACTATATATGGAGATACAATGCTATTAAAATGCAAACTTAAATATTACAGACTATTGACCAAATTCAACCGGATGACCACACGTTTTGTGAATTTTAATGGATGTGAATTTTAATGAACACTGGAAATTAGGCATTATTGATTGAAATATTTTAATTATTGTCTTTAGTGGCAATTTCCGATCCTATAATGACTAAATTATAAAATTAATTTTTGACAGATCTGATAAAAGAATCAATAGGCCAAATAGTGCACTAAGACGAGATAGCGACCACACACCGCCATAATTACTTGTGCTTGAAGACCCCGGCGTCACCAGAAATGCTACTCACTATATTTCATTCGGAAACTGTAAGTCAACTACCTACTGAATAAAATAAAATTTTTAACTGATAACTGGCATTTGCTAATTGAAAATTACCTCGTATCTTTTTGTTTACCATATCACGAGAGCGCGCCGAAAGCCGTAACATTTTTAAAATTTAAATATGGAATAATTGCGATGTGCTTGTGGGAAAGCATAAAATGCATACGAAAAAGTTTTTATGTAGAACGCGTTTCATTCGTGTTTCGTGAACATTTTGTTCGCTCTAAATGAAAAGGAAAATATATTGTCTAAAGCTTTTAGGTAACATGAAGCGACAACACGAAAACTACATTAAATTTTCGACACAACATTGTACAACACATAATTTAGGCGCTAAGGATTTTTGAAGATAAAATTTCTACACATTAAGTTAGATATTATTACTATAGCATTACGAGCGTAATTTCCATATATTACTTTGGTGTAAGAAAATTGCACTCGTATATTTATAGGCTCGGCAGGTAAGTGTGTGACTTACTACAAATTACTATACAATATAAGTAGGTATATTATGTGCATGAAAGACATTGTTACAGTTGCAACCAGATTATAATATATTAATCCGTTTAAAATCTAGTCGATAATTTGTCTCGTTTGATAATATATAGAAAATACTAGCAGCTTCACCCGTGATACATTTTTTTGCTACCATACGAACTAATTGTATTTTTTAGTCTAATTACCAAATGAATGAATATCTATTTTAAAGTTTGTCGCTTCATTTATATTTTTTTTGTTCAACTCTGTTTATTTTTAGGATAGTGTATGTTGGAAGACTTTGAAATATACTTACAATTTTTCTTGTAACAATATTTATTCAGAAATCAAGAAAAGAGTTAATACAGATATTTTATTCCGATTTTTAACTGACCGTAAATAAGAACAGATAATAAATTAGTAGACTAGTTGATGATAAAAAATATGGTATCTACAATTAATTAAAATTGTTTTCAAGCTGTGTACAGAGTGCCAAGTTAATTAATTTGATGAGCAATACTGTTGATTGAATTACGTTATGGTAAATCATGGGTGAAATAACTAAAAGCATGTATACCACCGGTTAATGTAATTTCCCATTAATTTTGATGTACTCAATACGGGCGATGTAATTAATTTAAAATACAGGTTAAGTGCAAATCGAATAAATGATCAATATAATGTATTACTTGCTGATTGTTTTTTGTTGTTTGAACTTTGCTTTGTGTGAATCAATTTTGTGTTTTAAAATTTATCGCCTCATTCAAATGATTTAAAAATAATGTACATATACCAACTTAATTTTTTGGTATTTTTATAATCATTCTTTAACACACTTGAAAATAAATGTCATCGAAATACCTCCTTACAAAGTCTCGAATGCTACTTACGCGATTTTTCAGTCTTTTTATTTATAGTCATTCGAATTTCGAAAAACGTTCCCAATTTTTTTTTCAACATGGCCATGATTCTTAACTCTATGGCCAAGTGTACACAATACATGCTCCAGAACAAAAGTATTAGCTAAGACAGTATTATGTCGATCACGTTCCCAGAGACTCAATCAGAGCGGGATCCGATATATCCCATCGCGATCCCGCGTCGCACCGGAATCCCGTCTACGTGCTCGATAGAATTAGAAAGTTCTGGAATATTAAGAAAGTTTCGAAGGCGGGATTGATATTAAATATTTCTTGAGAAATATACATTTTTTATGATATGATTTTTATTGAAAATCTGGGAAATTTTCTCAATGTGATGAATTAATTTTGATATAATTGGGAATCTTTTTGTTTAAAGTTCTGCGGATTGAATGAAATAGCATGTCTTAATGCATTAGATATTATTTAGGTCTCGGTAATCTAAGGTATTTTGAGAAGGGATTAAGAAAGGATTGGCGATAGGATCAAAGGAAAGGACTGGGAAGGGTAAGGAAAAGGATATGGGCCTCCGGCTCCCCCACTCACCGAACGAAACACAACAGAA
>NC_052116.1:7920388-7942718 GCF_012273895.1 Zerene cesonia | reverse complement strand
GTAAGGAAAAGGATATGGGCCTCCGGCTCCCCCACTCACCGAACGAAACACAACAGAATGCTATTTCACGCCGGTCTTGTATGGGGGTGTGGTACTTCCCCGTTGCGAGCTGGCCCAATTCGTGCCGAAGCGTGCTCGACTACCAAATATAACATTGTGAAAGGGTTCTTAAATTATACAACAATCATATGAAATAAATTAGACAGAAATTAGCATATCTATCATTAAACAAGGTATAAGTAGAACAAGCAGACTTAAAAAGACAAAGCATTTAAAATATAGATAATTTAAATCAGGAAAAATCCCCCTCCATAAATATTTTTAAAGCTGATACACAGGAGAGAAAACGCAACGACCGCACATTCATAAATACAGATTCGTATCGGACGAAACTGAATTTCCAATGCTTTGTATTTTCGTTGTGAATTTATGAATTCCTCTATTTAAATGAAACGTAGTGTCTATTAATTTTCAGTGGCAAATAGGTTGAAATATGAAAAAGGTGTAGTACCACACCGCATTCCTTCAAAGAAGAGCCTTCAAATCTCAAAAGGGCTGACATAACAATCGCAATGCCCTCAATTCCACTGGGAATTTAAAAGGAATCGACGAAGCCACATAATTACATATGTATATTAAATTAATATTAAATATTATATATATGTAATTATAAAGAAAGTAGCCCTACTTATACCTACTTTTATCAATTCTTACAAAGATAAGACTTGTCTTAAATTCTCTTACCGAAGCCATGAAATCTTAAAAAAAAAAAAAATAATAATAAGGAAACTACCTCTGCATTGTGTCGCATGCAAAATAGAAGACATTTCAACAATACCTGACAAACAACATAACCTGTAATAAATTATATGCTCGCAATATATAATTAAGGGCAACATTTAGTAACTAGCTTTAGTATTTTTTATCTCTAGAAGAATCTTATATTAAATTAAGTCTGCTCTCAGTTGAACATACTTTGGAATTAGTGTGTAGCAAGTGACTTCAGTTGTAGTCGGTTGTACTTACAAGTTGGATTAACGGAGTCTGGAAACCATCGAGGAACGAACTGGAACGATTTTATGTACTATGATGAATATTATAGTAAGATATTTAGATATCATCATGATACAATAAAATGAAAATTTTTATTTTTTATTTTTATTTTTTATTTATTTATTCACACCAAATAGAACTTACTACCATTACAGGATATTATCCTAATTCGATTGAAAATCATCGCTACATATTAACGTCTGCATGTATATCGTTGAATTGTTTGATTCTTTCCTTTCTTGTATTCTTTAAATAAAAATATTTTATTGAGTATTGTATTGTAGAAGATTTAGTATTGTACATATACTCTTCCCAAAAACAAAACAATACTAAAATTAAAAAATTGCTTCATTCAACAAGATTTTTTAAAATTCGATTTCAAAAAAACAATATTAGAAAAACATGTTTTAAAAAAGTAGCTACCTATACGGGTTCCTTTTTAAGAATTAAAAGCAATAAGGAACACGTGTGAGGATAGATATTGTAAGGCGAGCGATATTTTACACCAAGTCATTCCCTCAATACGGGAGCAAATGAGACTCGTAAAGTATATTTCTCTTTCAATATCGACAATTCGACATGGAATGTCAATGGAATATGCTAGTTCACTATCGGATATAAAACGTAAATACACATTTTTATTGCGCCGCCATAACGTATACGACGCTAATATAAAGTTATTATTTAATGTATCAATATTCGATTCTAATTCACAGTTTCTACCCTTGGGAGCGACCCGTCTGTCATATATGAATAATGTTCGTTTTACGATAAGTAACGTGGATGAATTGAAGTCCTAAATGGATCGATGAGATGTTACAAATTGCAATTTATAATACAGGCCTTGGCTCTTAAAGAAAACACGATGTTTGTAGCTGATCACATCTTATCGTTCCGTAGTCGATCAGGAGTTAGTTATTCGCTATTTATATGATATCATCTCTATAAGTTCATATTGGTTATTCTTAATTCGAACAGTAGTTCCTGTTATCTTATACTCTCTCGCTCGCAACTAATATGCTTTTGATTGAAACCATGATATACTCAGAGAAAGACATAAAAAATCATAATAATTGTGAGAATAACAGTAATTTAAACTTTTATTTATAATGGAAAAATGTGATTCCAACGAATGTAATAGAATCATCATAATATGAGTCACATTTAGGATTTAACACGTTTATGATACAAAAAGTATTATATATATATTAGAACATTTTTTGTACATTTTAACTCTATAAAATCTTTTAATAATAAATCGATATAAGTTATGATTAACAAAGAGCATACGCTATCTATCATTAAATAAAAATAAATTCTTTAGAATCATATTCCATTTGTACAAATCAAAAACAGACCACACGTCAACTATTCAGTTTAAATATTATTTTGCTTGGCAACATTTTCGTTTGCGCGGCAACTCGGTGTCAGTGGCAGGCTGAAATTAAATCCTACTAGAGCTCACACTTATTAAAATCTGCCCGAAAAACTACTCTTTACTCCACAATGGGTAATCTAGCTGGCAAAAGCCGCGATGTGATGGCGGGTTAAGTTATGAACGATGAACATATATTTCACAATAGCTTTATTTTTTTTCTAATATTAAGAGGACTAACAATAAAATAATAAATGTTTCTAATGTGTTTTAAAACAATTTCAAAAAAAGAGGAGGTTATAAATTCGACATTATTTTTGCTTGTGTTTTACGAACGTTGGGTGAAAAGATTTTCATAATTTTGAGGCGACATGGAATTCTTTTATATAACTATCTGTGCGACTTCGTTCGTGCGTGTCTAGGTTAAAATTCTTCAAAATAAATGATAACCTACAAATTTCCGAGGTTGAGGACCAATAGCTGCCTTTATACAAAAAAAGTGTTTTCGTTATGAATCAAAAAGGTCAAAAAGGTTTAATAAAGAAGAGGTGCGATACTACGCTCTCTACGAATCTGCTACATCTTGTAATTTAAGCTACCTGTAAACCAGCATTATTACTAAGCGTTATTAAATTAATTTCGGGATGTGTCGCGCGAATCGGGATGTAAAATACGTGCCTGTTTCATATTATCACATTCGCTTACCCTCGGAGAATTATTACTGGCGCCATCTTGATTCACAGCTGTTGGATTTTAGAAAACATGTCTCTAATTTCTCATTTTAGATACGGATGATTGTAGTGGTTAGTACTGTGAGAATTTTCTGGTTCTTGAGGTGAATGCTCTGTTTAATTCTCGTTGATATTAATCATTAAAGGTATGGAAAGAGCAAAAATTCAGCAATAGATAAAAAATGCAGTATTTTATTCGTGAAAGCGTGTATGTAACCTATAATCTATTTGAAACGTTGTTTCTACTTGTAAGTAGATCAACTGTAGTTGATTCGAAATGGGATAACTTTGTGGCTCAGAATTATGACCTTTACCATCTCACTTGCTAACAATATGAAGAAATGTATAAAATCCATAAAGAAAATCTCGGAACAATCAAACCTACTTCTGGAACCTGCATAAAAACTTTCTTAAGTAACTCATTCAGTCAATTAAACTTCCATTAGACTATTCCCAGTACCATTCATACAATGGATATTCTGCGAAGCAAAACTTTCGTAAAGGGAACCTCAAAGCAAATAATTCGTTTGATTATAACAAGGAGCTCAGCCTACATTTTTAAGTTCTAATCATTTTTCAAGTTTACTTAGGCGTAGAAACAGATGAGTGGCCATTAAATTAATCCCCTAAGTTTGTTTGAAATATTGCTTTGAAATTTGGGAGTATTGGTTGGGTTAAGTGGAGGTTTTATTTATTCATACAAGAACAATGCGATTGTTGGCAATTCAATTTTCTAAAGGTCTTACTTCGAGCGTATAATTCGTCGTTTTTATTTGCCTATATTTTATACGTAGTTGAGCTGATTAATTAAACGCACATTATCAGAATAACGGTATGTGTAGTGAACCCATAAATAGGTGCTAGTAGTAACCTATTTATGGGTTGCCTAATTAAATACCTAAGTATATTGTCATAACCTTAAATCCTATGCCTACAAATAATCTTGAATAGTGTTTGGATATTTTAAACACTTTGTCATTAAGTAATCGAGTATGGGAGTCGAGCACCCTTCCGCGTGACTTGGGCCAGCTCGCCCTGGGGAAGATACCACACCACCAAAGAAGATCGACGTGAAATCTTTCCATGCTACTGTGTTTCGTACGGTAAGTGGGGGCCGGGGGCCCACGTCTTTTTCCTCACCCGTTCCATTCACGACCCACCCGCAAAAGCAACACATTTTTCTCAAATGTTTTGGCGATAAATACGGTATATTTGCAAATATGAGCGTCCCGGCCACGCCCACAAAATCCTTGTATATATTCTGTGATTTTTCAAAGGTCAAAATACAATAGCAATAGATTAGCATCGCCTTGCTTAGAAAGTTTAGTGCATTCAAGCTGGAAAATATATCTCGACCTATCGGCCACAGAAAATTACCCATGATATCGATTGTTGAAACAGCTGCAAAGTTAACCTAGTTGTATCTATTAATAAGGACATCACTAGTAAATCCGAGTCTTCGTAGTCGTCCTTTATCTTCCTTAACCTAGTACCGCAGTAGTCTATGTAGGTATGTTCAAAGGGTAAATCTTAGTTCATTTGTCAGAGGCGCCTTACCGAAATTAGTCACGTAAACCCAGCAGGGGCATGAAAGAGCCCGTTTCTTGGCGTTTATAATTTGATTGTCAACCAGACATGCTTTCATAATTAGCTTGAAGGAAATAAAAGAAATTCGCTGAATTTACTCGGCTGTGCTGTACTTCGCATTTGAAATGATCTCGTCAAGTTTTGTTACTTTTTTACGGTTAAATCATTGTGTTCGTTTTAAGATAAAAATGAGTTGGAGGATTGTGGTATGTGTGTGTTTATTAATACTAGCACAGATAATATAATACTATACTAGTAAGTATAACACAGGATGTTACGAAATGTTTGTTGATATATAAAGACCGCCTTCATAATTTGATGCTAGCAGCGCGACATGGAGGTAAGGACCGCAACTAGGCAGAATAATATGATAGAATATGTACCTAAATAAAATAATATGAGCTACTTGCTTTTTTCGGACCCAGTTTTATTTTCGAAATCTGAAATAATAAATGCATATTACCAATTGTTTATGGACCTTCTTTTGTAATACATCTTTAGTTCCACAAAACAGGACGCATATGAATTTCTAAAAGAAATCATTCGGTTTGTAGACATTTTAGGTATATTATACGGTAGCACCGGCAGCGCGCGACCGCCGCGATTCTATTTAATTTAAACCAATATAATATTGTATTATCTGTGGTTTAAACTATGGAATTTTGATAGCGTGGTTACTGTCTGTGTCACTGCTGTCGCGATGGTAAGTCGCCTATTTGTGAAGACGGCGTAACTGTAAGACTAATATGATTTCTTAAGTCATTCATTTCATAAGTTTCTACTGGATTAATCTTATTTTTATTTAACCCAATCTGGAACAAATGAATTAATTTATTATTTTCAAAATCAAAATTAAGTTCATAGAAAGTCGTAGAAATATATTAATAAGTTCTAAGTAATTTGAACTCACTTCAAGTTGGCGGGCTTGCTTTATTTACATTTCTCAGAAATTTTGTCTATAAGGCTGGCCGGCCATGATTTAAATCGTTTAAGACAATATTTAGGAGTATCTCAGTGACATACTTTTCTATCGTATAATATAGCTTAATGTCTAAAGCACATCATATTCTCATTGTATCATTCGTTTTTTTTTAATTGCAGTGGTTCTATACTAGAAGGCATTATAAAATAAGCTTTTACCATGTGCATGTGGTTCTTAGAGCTATAAGGCGATAAGATATAAAAGAAAGCATAGGTCTAATATAAAGCTGTAATGATACAAAAAGAAAAGTCTCTACTTCTGTTTGTCAAACTTGAACATGCAAATGGATTTGGATGAATCTTGTTAAATCTCGTCTTCTTTATTAATATATAAAACGAAGTTGACTGACTGACTGATCAATATACGCACAGGCCAAACTACGAAAATTATTAGGTTAGGTTATTAAAAGATTATATAAATATAATATATGGGTTAATAAATTGATAAAGCTCTTGAGAAGAATAAAGGAGAATATTAAATTTTACATTCTATGGATATTAGTTGACGCAATAATGTGATGTTATAACGTTATATGTTAATTGAAAGTGAATTCCCGTGTCCCTTACGAGACATGGGGAAGATGAGATGTCAATCTATTTGTCTAACCGATATTATGAACAGATAATTAAGTGTTAGCCTTCTGTGGCCTGCCAAACCACAGATAACATAATGCTGTGCCAGACTGTGATTTTTTTGTTTCTCAGTTACCGGGAATCGAACTACCCGTTCCTATGATAATAATATGTTATTAATAATTTTTAACTTCCTTAGTGGAAATATGTGTTATATAGGCTTGTTATTAAAATAGTTGACCTCTGTACCACTTTTAGAAAGGAGAGGTTAATGCGAGATATATTCGACGTAAGAGGTTTCTCATGTACCACCTGAGTGAAACATTACGGTTATTTAACGCGTACAATAATTTCCGTGAAAGCCTTTTATTGTTAACTCCACGACTAATTACATATTATTCATTTACTTCCAACGCAAACGGTGCTAAATGAGCGACGATCCTTTTCGACTTCAAAAAAGGAAGAAGTTTGCGATTCGGTAGTATTTTTTGTGCTTGTTACCTCATAACTTTTAGCTTGCCTGGTAGAAATCGCTTAGTAGCGATAAGGCCGCCTTTTTGGCTCTATATTATATTTTTATCTTCATTTGTTTTCCTTTTTATATAATATTTTTAAATTGGTGCTAAATAAAGTAAATTATTATCATTATTACTAACTTTTTAGTGGGCGAAGCGATTTTTATGATTCTTTTTTATTCAATAGCTGATGCTTCCCATGTGGTCTCATTTTAATTTGACCTAGTTCTGATAATTTGGAGTTGGTTCAGTTTTTGACAATTTTTTTTTCAATGTTTGGCAAAAGTTTTGATTTTAAGTAGTGTTTTTTATATTGTGTTCTTATTAATATGCATTGTTTTGTGAGGTTTAACGGAAATATAATATAAATTAAGATACTAGTAGCAAAATTGTTTTTAGAGTCAAGTTAAATTAAATCCTAATTTATTATTTTAGTATGTGTGTAATTGACATAATTAATGATATAATTACATTATTTAAGACGCTATAAATCTGCAATTAATGTCATGAAAATAATCGCTAAAATTAATAGTACATACATAATTTTTTAATATATTATAATTAAAACCTAAGCATAGCAAGCACGAGCTGTATCTATTCATATTATTAGTACAACATCACGATATGCTATTGCTAAGGCCTATATAATAAATATATTATATTATATATAGTCAATATTTACGTAGGTAAATTATTGCACATCAACTTATTTAATCCCTCATAATATCACATATCTGAAAGTAACTATCAGTCTAACGATTCTGTTACGCCCAATCCATTGAACCAATATGGTTGAAATTTTGTACATAAATAGTATGAGGCTTGAGAAGGACATTCTGCTTTTATTCCAGGAATCTGAACTATAGGTAGAACTTACGATTTTCAATCAGTTATCGAAAACCATGTACTGTATGAAGTACTAGTTAAAAGAATTTAAAGCCTTTGATATTACTGGTACTACATATAAGAAGCTTTGAGACTAAGTTTTAAATAGTTTATAGGTATATCTACGAATATGATTAAGTATATGGACTAACGTTTATTACATTTCTTGTAACAGCTTTCTAGTTCATAAATTTTTATTTCACTTTAGAATCATACATATTATAATATATATAATTTCACGTAAAACCTTCATAGAGAGATATCCCAACTTAGGGTTTACGTCTTAAATTTTGAATAATACATAAGGGAGCAAGTCTCCTAGTTGAATTGTAATAATTATTCTCTTTGAAACGTTGTTGGGAATTCAACCGCGAATTAACACTTCCCAAATGAGAATCAGTTATGAATGGGATAAGTTGGGAAGTCATTAAAGGTTAAATGTACTTAAATACAAATGATAGCAATAACCTGGTAAGTCATGTGGAAGTTGTTAATTGTTGCCGTTATTTGAAATTAAGCATTTTTCGCTTTATGATCAGTTTTTTTATATTGAAATAGCGGTCCGTCCCGGCTTCTTCCGTGGTACATATATTGTCTATAGCGTTCCTCAATAAATGGGCTATCTAACACTGAAATAATTTTTCAAATACGACCAGTAGCGCTTGAGATTAGTGCGTTCAAATAAACAAACAAAAACCTCTTCAGCTTTATAGTATTAGTATATATTCAATTATATTCATGTTCAATTGTAATAATCGTGTCATTTTCATAAGAAATCTCTGTTGAAGTACATGTTATACCTATTTAGGCACTCTGAAAAGTATTTAACTACAAATTTTACTGAGCTATTAGGTAGTCATACAAAGACTTGGAAATCCCATTATTTTAGAAAAGTACAAAGTTGGAAATAAACGAGTTAAGCTACAAAGAGCGGAATGGGCTTAAATTATTATTTCAGGAACGAGTTAATATTAAAATTTAAATGATGAAGAATATTTTTTCCTCACCCTTCCCACCCTTCCTTTATTCTCGTCGACGTTTCTCAGTATATCCCCTATTCCTTAAAAATGGGCAATGCGTTTGCTACCGTTTACCATCAGGTGAACCATCAGCTCGATGGGTCGCTCCAATTGAAAAAGAAACCTTACAAAAATTTCACTTAGTAATTTATATTGTTAGTAGTATTAAAAGAAATTGTATCCATAACAATTAATTACACATATAAACGTCGAACGTGACGCATGCCAAATAGTCCTTACTTGTTTTAATATCCGAAAGAAGCTTTGTTATTCGGATGTGATATGAACGTAGAATGATGCATGGAACTCATACATAAGGAATTTTAATATACAAACAGATTTCACAGAAGTAATAAGGTTCGTTAATTAACTGTGAGACAAAACGGAACTTTCGTAGTACGTTGGAAGTGAATTGATCAAGAGAAGAGGGTGCAGGAATGTTACGTCGACGAAAATAAGTTTTTGAATGATATACGATGTTTTCGAAGCTAAGGTTACGGTCATAATGGATTTATATGTTGTTTTTACATGATGCATCATTAATTGTTGTATCATAATACTTAATGTTGATATTAAGATAAATATGTAAATCAGAAATAAAATTGTCAAAGCGAATAAATTCTCATAAAAGACATTTCACTATGTTGTTTGTAGCTTTCTTAAAATAATAGCGTAAATTATAACGCTATTTTATTGATCAATAGAGAAGTTAATATATTATAATAAATTGCTTTTTCAATTCCATGTTAACAGAACTCAAAAGATAAATTATAACAAAACTTTTGTTTGTTCGCCTACAGCAGAATAAGGTTTGGTAAGCATATTTTCACGTAAGATAAACATTTTGATATAAGTTGATGTGGTTGGATGTTAAAGTCGAAGTTTTATTTATTTATCTTATTATATTATTGAATCCATTACGGTATAATATAATTTTGTATAGAAACATGATAAGACCTTAAAAATGAAAACGTTATTTTTGGCATTTTTGTGTGAGAAATTTTCATTTAAATTGGCCATGATATGTTTTTTATGTTTTTTTGCCACGGGCGTGTTGGTATCTTTGTAGATTCTACGTGTTAATAAGTTGAACTATATAATTGTATGCAATTTACGTTATATCATTGTATTATTCATTACGACACATCCTTTGCGAAATAGTTTATAGACGTAACACGAAACAATATCTGAAATCATATAATTTGCAAGGCCATATTTCAGGCGTCCATTAAGGTAAACATAAATACATTTGCAATTAAAATGTAGTAGCAATAAATGTCAGGTTAGTTTGTCCAAAAGCTTATCTCGGAAGGAGGGCTGACGTTGACTGATGAATTTCAATTTGGTTCGTCTTGGCTACGACTTTTATATTGGCTTGGTTTTTGCGCTATCCTTTACCGCTTGATTTAATGTTGATGAGATGTTTTCATTTAAAAATAGTCGTACTGTTAATGTACTCATTAGAACTTAAGTCTAGTCTTGAACCTAGTGACGAAATATTATGATGATAATTTCAAATCTTTGATCAGGTGTGATCATTCCATTTTCATTTTCAACCTTAGACTATTGCGCACGATACCTATGACCACAGAATAAAAATGGTCTTACCAAGAATTATCAAAAATTCGGTCAGGTGCGAGTCGGATTTGTAACATTTTGTACAAATGAGCAATTGCAAAAATTGGTCACCTTGATATTTTGTTATTATTATAGTCGTAACAGAAATACAATCCCTCAAACAAATCAACTATCAAAATATCATGATTCATGAGATACAGCATGGAGACAGAAAGACGGCTAGGCAGACAGGCAGTCAGAGAAGTTTTACTGATAGGGTCCCGTTTTACTCTTTTGAATGCGAAACTCTAAAAAAGACGTTTAAAAAAAACCCCTACAAAGGCAAACGAACTTTGTAAATTTTGTATCTACAGCTGTATTGACTCAACTTCTGTTTAACTTAGAAACTTGAACCTTGATAGGAATGTGAAACCGAACGTTTGTTCGATATCAATTTTAACTTGATATCTAAAACCAGAAAGAAGTTCGGACAGAGGATGGAGGCCGTCAATAAGGCTTTTTATTTTTATTTCAGATTGGCAACCCTTTTCAGCGTTTTGCTCGTTTTTAGGGGCGCTTTAATAAAAACAAATCTTCACAAGATACTTTATTAACCGACGTTCCAAAAAGAAACGAATAGGGATCTCAATTTGTCTGACTTTTTTATTACTTGTTAACTCTATACCAGTTTTCAATCGATTGGCGTGATTTTTTGTTTTTAGTAAGGAATTGTTGTAATTTGGTCCCTATTCATCCTGAGGACGTTGGTGGCATTTTCTATGTAATAGCGGGAATCTGAGCGTGTAGTTCGCCTCATGGTAGGCGATCACTACCGGCCATGAATGTTGCAGAGATACGGCTGATGCAAATGACTTGCCCGCTTGGGGTAAAGGATAAGGAAATAATTTACGATTGGAATAAAAGAAAAGACTGGGAAGGTCGATGAAATAGTCACGGGCCACTGGCTCCCCCACTCACCGTATGAAACACAATAGTATACTACTATTTCACGCTATTTTCTGACGTGGTGTGGTTCCTTCCCCGGTGCTGGCCCAACTCGTGGCGAAGCATGCTACTCTCACACCTAAAACCGACCCCTCTTAATTGACTCCCTTCTTTGTAGAAAAGAAATATTCGTACAGAATTTATATTTATAATATGTTTAACAGCTAATTAATATGTATGAGTGTATAGCGAAGTATGTAAAAAACAATTTCCCTTTATTAGAACGAAACACAAACTACCCGCGTTTTCGTCATACTGCATAATGAGTTACGCTAGTACTGTAACACGCTCTCGTATTACAGAATGCACTCGAGCGAGTCGGGCGGGCTGCAAGAACCTTGATCTCTGCTATTTATCCGCTCGCCGCAACTTCACTGCGATCACCGACACCTGCTAATTATTCTCGCCAGATGTTCTGGACGACGAATGATGGATGTGGTGTTTTATTATTTAATATGCATTACTCATTATTCGTGAAAATAGAAAATATTTCATATTTTGATCCTACGTATTTGGATGATGCTTAAATTAAAGTTAAAAATGCTTTAAATCGTTGATAGCCATGGATATGTTTATGTTTTTCTAGATTTGTATGATAATAACTATAATAAAATAGAAGACTTTGATATGACAATAACTGTAATAAAACAGAATTCTCAACCTAAATGAAGCTCGGATGAACTACTAGCTACACAAAAATGAATTTGGTGTTATACATATTATAATCTCAAGTATGTAGAAATCTGTCTTTGGCAGTAATTGAGTTACGTTCGTGGGTAGATACAAAGCTGAAATAAAATAGGACATTATGTTTCAAAACTCGACTTACTTATATAATTTAACCGTCTATAGATAGATGACCTTAGTTTTCACCAGAAAAGATGACAAAAGCTACACTTGATGGTTTAGAATTGACATACATAGTCTAGGGCTATAGACTACCCATCATTGTTCCTACTATATTTTAGTATAAATAATTATATTAATAGACATTTCGTATGTTCATTTCAGTAGATAAACAAATGAATGCTCTATTGGATTTCGGTCAATCCAGTATCGTAGTAATCGATGAAATCAAAAACATAGGGCATTCACATAAAAAGCGTGTACCGATGAAACTGCATGGCCAATTTTGTGTTAGTCGCCGGTTGCCATGGCAACATGCAATCTAGTTATTTCGGCAATGAATGCAGTCCAATTTTTGCTTACGTGGAAAACGTTCTATATTGTAGTGCCAATGGTAACCAATAATTATAAAGTCTCATCAACTTTTGTTTGCTTAATCATAAAATGTGCGAGTAGCTTGGAAAATGGAATCAAGCTAAGAGACGTTAAGAATTCTTTTTTATAAATATTTTTTGTTATCCATCAATAATGTTAGGTGTTATGATAACTCGATCTACTTCTCCCATCTCCATTTCCAATTGCTTATCTGCCAGTATTTTCTGTTCCTCCATTCTATACAAATAATTTGTAAATTATTTATCACATCCATGTTTCCACAATTCGCGTTTTACTAAATACCAAGTTAGTGCTTGCTTATGAAATTAATGATTCACTCTTAAACTGTGTAAATGCTTATGTATCTTAATTAGAAAATTAATTTTCATAACAAACTATCATTTCACCCGTGTCTTTGGCCGCGTACTGAAAGGAACGGTATCAGGGATAAAAAATATATTTTGTCCTTTCTCGGGTTTCTGACTATGCCTGTACTAAATTTCATCCAAATCGGTGAAGTTGTTTACGTGTGACGAAGTGACAGACTGACAGCTTTCGCATTTATGACATTAGTAGGGAAGTAGATTAGACATACGTATTTAATATTCTAATCCATAAAAATGATATCCGTAAATAAGCCATAAAATACATTATACGAAAATACTGTTTTCAATAGCTTTAGGAAAAGGAAATTGACCTGTTCTATGCAAAACGCAATTATAATTTGTTCAGAAGTTTTAGGATAAGTAAAAACACCCTCAAAAAGTTGCGTACCTATTTATAAAGCTTCAGTAGAAAATAAGCTGGAAATGGGTTTTAGATTAAAAGTTGAAATGTGTCTTCATTTATTACTGTTATTGTGATAGACTCTAATCTCTTTCAAAATTATAACGTGTCTTAAAACGTATATTAAGCTTAATAATGTGTATTTTGCATCAGAGTTTTGCTATGTTTCATCATTTTAACTATGTTCTCTTTATGCTCTTCCCTACTCCTATCCTCTACTTTAACTTCTCTCAGTGCAACCGGTTGTCTGGAAGAAATCGCTATTTAGCGATAAGACCGCCATTTGTAATAATGTCACCTAGAATAAGTCTCAATTTGTAATTTTTCCAGAGCAATAAAGTATAATAAATAAATAAATATGTTTTTGATTACGCGTGCGAAGTCACGGGCGGGAAGCTAGTCAGTATATCTAAGGACATACACCACCAAATATCACAAATCTCGATTCAGTCGTTTAGGCGTAACGGACATACAGATATTTACATTTATGATATTAACAGGGATACATTCTAATATTACTGAAGTACCTTTATTGTTATTATGGGTTCATTAAAGTATGTTACAATGTTATGTTATGTAAACAATTTATTTCTACTCAAGATACACTGTCTGAAGTCTCTTAAATGACTATCGCATGTACCTTTTTCACCTACCACACACGCATCTCAACATCCTATCTCAGAATGATTCCATCATATTTGTATAAAGTGTCGAAACAACATTTTGAATAAATAGTGTTACAGTTGAACGTATTACCAATGATGGATTGTTCGGAACTACACAGTTTCGAAGCAGTTTTAAAACTTCCATTCGTATACACGGAGTTGCGCTATCCATCACATGTTATGAACTTGCTTACGTGTTTTGAATTTTTATTTGCCGTGCAGCTGTTGATTTTAGTGTTTATGAAAGTTGATACAAATACCGCTTTTTGAAGGTAATTTGCGTATGTACGTATGATGAAATAAATTTAGTTGCCTGGAATTGATGGCTAGTAAGTATTGCTATCGTAAAAATTTTATAAACGCGACAGTTTCTAACGCTGTATGTTATTCTTTAAGCAAAACTGTCTTTTGGGATCTGTATGAAGTTTGGAACGGAGATAGATTGTGGTCTGGATTATATATACTACATTTCAGCCGGGTACCATGTGATTGAAGCCGCAGGTTCCGGCTAGCTTTTTATTTTATGAATAGGGGTAGTGGGATTGGATTAGTACCGATTTAAGAGAGGCATGAAGCATTTAAAAGTTATGAAACTCAAACTCATGCATTTGTTTGTCAACTAGTTTTCCTTCAGAAGCGCTTTTACATCGTCGAAATACATAATTTAAAATTAAGCAATACTTCACAGAATTCATTTTCAACAGTGAGGTGCCGGCATAAAACTCTGTATCTATTATAATATGTGACGTCATAGTCACGTCTCATTGTTACACATCCATGTCTAGATAGATGTAATAAGAAACAAGGAAATTTTTGTCAGTATATAAGTACATTATATGTAAAAGTTCTTAGTCTAACATATTATTTTGCATTTTATTACAAAGAGCTTATTCCTCTGTAACATAAGTACATAATAGTGTCTCTTGTCACAGAAAAGCAAATTTCTTGGAACACAATTTAGCCCTGTTACTTCAAGGCGAATTAAAATAAAATTATAAGTCGGGACCATCAAACACACATTAAGGGTTAAGACCACTAATTGCCTAAAATACTAAGCATTTATTAAAGCTTACTTTGTTTAGATTTTTAGAATTTAACAATCATTAACAAAACCACAAAAAAATAACGCATAACTATAGTAAAGTATCGGAGAATTTCACGAAAAATCCCTCCGTCATCGGGATTCATGGTAGTTGAGTGTTGATTTAATACCAGTTTAAACCGGTCCGGACCGACGGAGGTCAGGTAATAACCAGTATCAACTGGATTAACAGTTCGTAATATCTGCTATATTACTTGCGGGGCGATTACTGCCTGAGCAATATTACATTTTGTCGGCGTTTTTTGTTATATATTTAAGGAGAATATTTTTTTACAAGGTTAGAAGAAAATTTCTGAGCGAAAATTGAATAGTTCAGTGTATAAAGGAACTAGGAAAACATGAATGTGCTTAGATAGATAGAAAAAACATGTTATGGAAATAGGCACAACAGGGCTGGTTTTATATTCATTTTTAAATCATGCAGTTAAGCACGCATTAATGATAACTTAAAAACTACTCGTTTGCTTGTTGATGATCTTTAAAGATGTTTTCATTGCGCTGTTCTATACTGAATATTTGTGTAATATAACAGAAAGGCTTAAAACAAGAGAATAATATGAAGCTGTAATGCCATTTAAAGCATATTCCAACTTCAAAACCGCTTACTTATTTGAGAGTTATAATAAAACACACAAAACTTAAATAAAGCCGCAATTATTTTGGCGTTTTGTCAACGTCCCTGATATATAATGTTCATTAAGTTTTTTGGCTCTACGCTACGGCAGTAACTAACTGTTATAAATAGTAAAGTGTGATATTAAAACCGACATACTACGCTATTCCGCGAATATTACGTATATGTTTGGCACAATAACGAGGCCCGTATTAACAAAATGTTAGTAGGGGGTGTGCACAGCGGTAGTACTTTTAAATTAGTTATACATTGGTGGTCAGTGATATCTGTAGCACTCAGTCTTCAATGTATACAAAATCTTGAAATATTAACGTATTCCCAATTTTGTGTAATATGCAATATATTAAATTGATCGATGTACATTTTTTATTCTATTGAAGAAACTGATGAAATAACTGAAATGAAAGTGTAATAAAAATATAAATGTTTAAAAAATTCATTAAAAATAAGCATGCATTACGTCTCTTTCAACTTCCAGTATGAAAACTCCTTAATGCAAATGCTACTACTGTATATAATTTTAGCAGACGTTTTAATTAACTTGAAATTGTACCAGAGTGGTAAGTCTGTGGATATTATACTATGTTATAAAGTGCGTTTGAAAGTATTCAGTTATTTGTTTTGGGACTTTACAAGTAAGGATGGTACTTAATTTGAATTGAGGTGGAATGAATTAGGTAGTTAAAAAAATATTGTCATCACGAAGAGTTTCGATAGAAATTATGCGGGTAATTGCGTTTTTTTTTTCAGGGTGTGTCGATGTGAATTACACTATAATGGTCAGTATTTTGTTTCGACATAAAAAATTTAAAATTGTATTTGTTATTATAAAAACAGAACACATTTAATCGTCTATTAAACTATTATAAAAAGGAGATCAATTTCAACAGATTTATTTTAGCTTCAATTGTATGTTTGTATGTAACCAATTCCGTTATATATTTCATTAAAATTTTGTACATTTATCAAAGATTCGTTGACAATAACATTATTTCATTCATTTGATTAGGATCTATTAGGATTATCTTAATTAGGATCGCCAGGGTCTCTGTATAAGAACAAGATAAATAATTATTATCTATAATTAAAGCGTGGTTTTTATTTTTTTGTCAACCATACCTTTATTTTAATTTTCCGAGTGACAGGAACAATGTTACATGGACATGTTACAATCCAAAAAACTCTCGGTTATTATAACTAATGTACAGAATAACCGCACAAGTAATTTAATAAAAGATCCGACACGAACACGCTAACACGTTTTGATAAAATTTTCCTCACGCGCCGATTTCTGCGGCCGTAAATACTCCCGACCTGTCTATTGCCTTTTATTCTGTATAATGATAAATCGATTGTGAGAAACTTTTCAAAGAAGCTATAAGACGCAAAGCGGAGACTGTTTTGTCTTAGTTCATTAATATGGCTTCTAATTTAATGGTGGGACTTTTAATTACGGACTTAATTGAGTTCGCGAATAAGTAATCCCGACTTGTTTAGTACCTATTCGATAATAATTACTGCTTATTTCTTAATTAAATGAGTTTGTGACTGAATTCGTTGAAGTTTTGATTCCTTATATATTTAAAGTTATCACTTGACCTGCTTTAAAACCTGTGTAGTGTTTTCAGGTAAAGTGGGCAGGAATTGGGTGACCTGTTTTGTGTTGTTCCTGCTATAAAATTTAACAACTGTCGAGGATAAGTTATAAATGCAACTGAGTTAGTTTTTATCAAGAGTTAAGAGCCAAAAAGCCAGACCTCTGCGAATGTTTATGGGCGGTGGTGATCCACTAGCTCAGTTGCCCGCTATGGCATAAAAAAACGAAAAATAATGCGCTAAATTGAAAGTAGTATGTATACGGATTATAATTTTTCTATACATTGCAATCCCTCGGGATAGATTTATATAACGGTGCCTACAATTTACACCGACAAAATATATTCATCACGAAACACATCAAAGTTTTCGCTTCAGGACGCAATGAAATTAGAGAGTATTTCTAATGTTCAAGAAATCCTTCAATGTCCCAACGAATTGCGATCTCAAAATCAAATAAATGTCGGGATTGGAGTGATTGATTCGGAGTTCAATTTACATACTAGACCTTACGTTTCGTTTTCGAATACCTAGACTGTAGACTATTCTATGATTGAATTATTCAAAGATGGTTTTATTTGGTCGTCACCGAAGTTTTACATTACTGGCATTGTAGTATTGTGATCTGAAACAAACGTAAACTCTTCATTGTTTCCGTTTCTTCATAATGTTATAAGTACCGTGACTACCTTCAAATTATTAAAAATGGACCAAATTGAAATGGGACCACATGGAATACCTTCCATTTAGTCTCATTTAAATTTTATTCAGCTTTCTTTAAATTCCAGCTTTCTAATAAAAAAGCATCATTATTATCGGTTCTCCCAGTCCCAGTTTTGAAACAAACAAAAAATTAAGTTGAATTAAGAACCTCCTTTTTGTAAGTCAGTTGTAAATGTTACATCTTTGCTTTTAGTGAATTTAGAAGTGAATTAAAATTAAATATTTATTATTTTGTGGTGTAATCCAACTACCCTCCTTACATGCGAGCACAACCAATCACCGCACGCTTTTAAAGTACCCGCAACGTTCCTATTGGACGTAGTGACGCATATACGTCACACAGTCTACGTCGATCTTCCGTGACGATCGGATCTGAATAACCGCCGGAGTGCCTTCACGAGGTTCTCTAGATATCTCAGGCATTGTGCTAGTGTAACTCCCCCTTCTCATTTGGTCGCGCTGAACCGCCGCGTGTGTGTGTGTGTGGAGTGAAGGACTGGATCTGGTCTGCCTGGCCTGAGCTGGAGGACCCTTGACCGCGTGGTGCTGTGCCGTGTGCTTGCTTGGACGCTACTCCCTCAGACGAGGTATGTACCGTATGTTCCCGTTTTTCCCTTTTTCGCTACACCACGTAGATTAAGTTTTACAGTCCGCTTAATATCGAAATTAATATATATTGGCGCGACCAAAGGTATTTTAACTTTGTAAGTATATAATAATACAATGAAAACTAAATTACTCGGCTAGATAGAGATAATATATTTAAAACAAAAGAACAACAGAAAATTGTACCAAAGCATGTTATTTCAGCCTAAATAAACTTTCCGTTTTTCCTTTTAAATGTAATAAGGAAAGTCAAGGTCGCTCAGAATGAAGTTTTTTCGCGAAATCTCAATGTTTATGACAGATTGGGCCACAGAGGCCGACCTCTTATTATTTTTGGACAAACTACATATTACAAGATAATAAAAACGTTCGCGGGGTTTTATTTCATTTTCGTATCAAAAGTGAATAAAAATCTGACAAAGGAACGGAAATAACTCGATTTGATGTGTTATAGAAATTGTATCAAAACATATTCGTTATTTTATAACGCTAAATTAACCAAACATTGATTTATGATAATATTGCGAAGGAAATAAACAAGTCTGTATATTTAATTTATAGTTTATATAGCATTAAAATAATTTTAATAATCAATTAAGAAATTTTTAAAGCAAGGTAGTACATTATAAGAACCCAATCGTCATCAAGTTTATTGTATACGAAGCCGCTATTAAGTGCTTTTCGGCGACACTTTCTGAAATAAAACATCTTTATTAACATTATAATGCAATCTACCTTGAATGTCGCAACAGAGGGATTTTTTAATACGACATTTGTGCTCTGAGATGGTAAGGAGACCAAGTGACATAGGCTGTTTTTAATTTACAATGGTGAAACATCGCAATTACATGGCAATTTCCTTTGACTCTGCGGGTCGTGGAAAGGTAATGCAATAAGAATTAGATAATATTAATGCAGCTAATTAGCGTCTGAATATGCATTGCCATATTTTCCAACCGTTCTGTGAAAACAAGTCGCGCGAGAGTATCAACCGATTCAACCGAGGCACTCAATCTCAACCCATTTCAAGTTAGTCCTCAACGCTGCGCCAATAACTCTTTTTATTCGTTGCATTTACAAAGCGATGATTGAGCAACCACGGCGAAACCTTTGATCTGGTCCGCAAAATGAAGTCCAAGTTTTTGAAACGATCTGTACACAAATTAAATGGTGATTTTGCCTTTTGGTGGCTGATGTGATTTTAAATGCGTTTTACATACAGACGATTTAATGTCATCCGCTTTCGTGTCACCTTTAAAGCGAACGAAACTATTTGAATTTATTATTGTATGCTGAAAAAAATGTTTATTTAGTTCTCGAGTTTTATGCTAAGCACATATTGAGAACAATAATTATACCAAATAATAAACAAATCTATCTAAACTTAAGTATTTTGAAATTTTCAATTAAACTATAATATGCAAAGTATATAAAATATTTAATTTAATCATGTTAATAAACTTTATACTCAAACGTGCAGAGCTCTGGCGGAAAATGCAAAACTGTTTTAACAATATTCTGTTGGGAATAGAACTCTTAAATATTATGTTATGAATGCTGTTATATACATTGAGAAATGAACAATATTGATAAATTTTATGGTTGCTTTCAAAAATGAATTGTTACATGTTTCAAATGTTATAACAGATTTATAGGTTAAAAAGCAAATTGTTTTCATAAATTTGAATATGTCTTTTTTGACTATGTCAGTTATAACTGGTATTTAAGTGTAAAAATCCTTTATTTTTTAAGAATGTCGTATTGTCACTTACAACGATATAATTTAAAGAAGTTTTTGTTCTAACATCATTAAAAATGGTTGGATATCAAAAATTATGATCATTTAATTTCAAAGTTAACATAAGTGTAGAAGCTAAGAATACTCGTATAAGACCGGAAGATGTATATGATAACTCTAAATATTTGATTATCTGTACCAGTATTTGCTATTCTTCATTGGTCTAATTGATTGTATGGAAAAAAAAATACTTTTTTATGTTTCTTCATTTGGAATAAATACAATTATAAACATGGGATATAAACAACAAAATTTACAAAAACATAACCCAGGACATTATCCACATAAATACTGAAAAGATTGAACATAGAACGCTAAAACATAGAACATAGAAATCTATTGGTTTAATAACCAATAATAATTAAAATAACATCAAAAGAGACGTAAAGAATTCTCTAGAAGGGCATCTATAACAATTTTTATGTTTTTTTCACGACAGAAAAAACGATGGTCATAGTGCTGGCCAGCACGACGGCCCAACCTCTTGCAAAGCAATTGCTCTTTAAAATTCTCTTTCATTAACGCATTGAAATCTTATTAACACTAAAAGTCAACGTTTAAATCAATAACACTATCGGATATTTCTCCATAAAGGGGAACAGCGCTAGCAATCTCAATTACTTCACAAAGCTGGTTTTAGTTTGCTTTTCCTTTAATTAGCGTTTCGCAATGGCTTTTCACTAAATTGGAGGGAACAAATATGAAACCGAATGGTGTCGGAATTGCATTTGGAAACGGGATTCCGTACGGTTCTGTGCGACTAGTAGGTAACTTGTTTAAGTTGTTATTCGCAGTGTTTCTATTGTTTTTTAATAGGATACAATTTATTAACTAGTTCTGAATATACTTCAATAAATAATTGTAAAATCTTTCATTTGGATTCACAGTCAAGAAATGCTTTATTGTAATTTAATGTAATAGTTATATTGAAAATGCGCTCCACACGTGGCTTCATCCGCGTCAAAAGAAATTACCACGGGCATGAGACGTTTAGTGAGACTGCGGTAAAAAGTAGCATATGTCATTCTAAAGCCCCGTTACTATATCTGGATACAAATATTCACATTCATACATTGTACGAATGTTTACACGCAAGTGGGTGACCTAGGTATGAGGTATGTTTAAAGGGTAGAATATTTTCTATGCTACGTCACGCCAAACTAAATTGAATATGGCGCCTTTACACTACTAAAGGCGCCATCTTCTTTATAACATAGAATTAAAATTTTGGGTTAATTTTCCATTGATATAATACTACTTATAATTTGTGGTGCTTTAGAGCATGCAGTTTTAATTCTTTATCAACTCAATAATCTAAAATTATTTATCAATCCACTTTAAGAACGAAAAGGTTCACGAATAAGTGGTCATTTCAAAAATATTTGTACAAAACGAAGTGTATTGTTTTGTCTAATTGCAGTATTCCGTTCTTTGAAATGAATTCTTATAACGTTTTTATTAAAACCGAACATTTTTAAAACCTTTTAGTTTAGTAACAAAATACATCGATACATATATCAAATTTCTATATTTATTTACCTCTTGTCACAGAGACGTTTTCAACTATTTTAATAAAAGAAGATTAAATCCTAAACTGTAAATAGAGGTAAAAGCAGACGAATCAGTACTCTATTGAACCCGGTGTGATTACGGACAGCGCCTTTGATCGCGTGAAGTCGTCTTAATAGAGACAACTCCTTGAAATTGCATTTTATTTCCTAGAAACTTCAGTAAGTCATTGGCTATTTTGTGGAGTGTACATGTAGTAGTTGGAAGTAGTATTTTTGGTTTAAGCTTGGTTTTACACGGTTTCTTATTTATTCCTGTTGTTTGGTGTTTATAAATGTACTTAGTCTGGCCATAAATACTGTTACACTTAATTATAAAAAAATATTACATTTGAATTTCGAATCTGTCA